>NC_090657.1:192757995-192955495 GCF_040937935.1 Hyperolius riggenbachi
GGTGTGTGTGGGGTGTGTGTGGTGTGTGTGTGTGGTATGTGTGGGTGGTGTGTGTGGTGTGTGTTTGTGTGTGTGTGTGTGTGGTGTGTGTGTGTGGTGTGGTGTGTGGGTATGTGGTGTGGTGTAGGTGTCTGTGGTGTGTGTGGGGTGTGTGTGTGGGGTGTGTGCTGTGTGTGTGTGTGTGGTGTGTGTTTGTGTGTGGTGTGTGTTGTGTGTGTGTGGTGTGTGTGTGGTGCGGTGTGTGTGTGTGTTGTGTGTGTGGTGTGTGTTGTGGGTGTGTGTTGTGTGTGTGTGTGTGTGGTGTGTGTGTGTGGTGGTGTGTGTGTGTGTGGTGTGTGTGTGGTGTGGTGGTGGTGTGTGTGTTGTGTGTGTGTGGTGCGGTGTGTGTGTGGTGTGTGTGTGTGGTGTGGTGGTGGTGTGGTGTGTGTGTGTGTGTGTGGTGTTGGTTAACTATTAAAATTAAGAGGTGTGAGACCTATGGAAGCTGCCATAGTCCTTTCCTTTAAAGGCCCAAACCCACTACAAGCCTTTTCTAAGCGCTAGTGATTTGAAAAAGTTCTTGCTAATGCAATGCTATGGACCCATTCACACCTAGAATTGCAAAACGCTAGCGATTACCGCTAGCGTTTTGCAGTAGTGATTTTTCTGCAATTAACGCGGAAAAATCACTGGACATTGCAGCGTTTGGGAGCAATCGCGATTAGCGGTGCTATGGATGCTAATCGCGATCGCAAATCACCGGCAAAACGCTGCATGTTATGTGTTTGCGGTGAGAACACTGCCATAAGCTTACATGTGCTAGCTGTTTTTAAAAACCGCTAGCGTTTGGCGCTGAGTGGGAATCGTGCGATTTCCGCTCAAGTGTGAGTGGGCTCTATGGGAGATTTTTATAATACCATTAGATGGCAGAAAAAGGTTTGAAAGGACAAAAGACTCCATAACATCTACAAGGTTGTTTACATATTTAGAATCTATGTAAATATATATGGATACAAGGCATAAATTAATTATGCTACCTACCTCTGCAAATGGTCTGATAGGCCACATACTGAGACTTTTGCCTCTACAGGGTGGACCGCAGTCACTGCAACAATCGGTCAACAGTGTCCACCTCCCTTATCTCCTCCAGAAGATATCCTGAAGTCCCCATCTTCATGAGTACAGAATGTGGTCTATAACCAAGAAAAAATAGGTACACTAAGCACCTTAAAGCAACATCATGTGATATGCTTTAGGAGACAGAAAAAGGCCTGCATTTACAAGGGAGAGGGAGTTGGGTGGAGTGGGTACTGGTTCTGGAGGCTATGCTCACGCCACTGGCTCCTTCACTGAATTGGGGAGAGAAAAATCAAGGGACAATGGCACCCATGTGTCCACACTCCCAACTAAATCATGAAGGCATATATTGATATACGTAAGAGACAGGGACAAACAAAGAAATAAAGTAACACTCAATACAGCATCCAAACTCATGAACTCTGCTCCACTGTTTAATGTCAGGGAAAACTTCAATACTGCTGGAAAAAATATGCAATCCGTTCTCAGCTCTATACATTACAAAAATTTAAGGCAAACATTTTGACTTGCAAGTAAGCATGTCAAACAAGTTTATTCAACATGGTTCCTCATAGAGATTGTAATATGAGAGAGTGCAGGTTTGCTGTCAGTCAACTGATTACTTCAGGTGTTGCAAATGCACAATTAGCTCCAACTCTGTGTAGCCACTTATGCAACAAGAAGGCAAGTTTCTTGGCAGTGCAAACTCCTCAGCAGAAAAAAAAAAAAAAGTTCAGAATTTCCATAGCTGGCTGCTAATCAAAGCAGGAAAATACTTTATAATGAACTTAAAGGGAACCCAAAGTGAAAAAAAGATACCAGTTTAACCTTCCTGGGGCTTCTTCCAGCCCACTGAGGGTAGGAACCCAAAAACCAGGGCTGTGGAGTCAAAACAAAAATCTTCCTACTCCAACTCCGACTCCTCAGTTTATGAAACCACGACTCCGACTCCGGGTACCAAAAATGGCTCCGACTCCTTATAGTCTAATACTTAACAGGGCTGTGAATTTTGTACAAAACTCATCCGACTCCTCATTTTATAAAACCACTACTCCGACTCCAACTGCGCAAAATTGCCCTGACTCTGACTCCTCGACTCCACAGCCTTGCCACAAACGCTAGCGTTGCAGAAAAAGCAGCGAAAATGCACATACTGCAAGCAGGGCTGTGGAGTCGGTCCAAAAATCCACCGACTCCGAAGTTTAGGATTCCACCGACTCCGACTCCACGACTCCGACTCCTCTAATTTGCATATTACAATTTTGTTGATTAAAAGTATGTAACATGAAATTCGTCTCTTAACTGCCAACGCTTAGGAATTTTACAAGACAACTGAAGTGAGAAGGATATGTAGACTACTATATTTATTCCCATTAGACTAAAACTAGTCCTTGGTAAGAGTACTTGTAAAAGGTACAAACCGGAACAAAGAACATCTATCAGGCCCTAGGCAATGTAACTGTGGGTACATGTAAGAATGATGTGCAGGTACTCTGCAAGGGAATGAGGAGATTGTAAACAGACAACACCTCTGTGTTCAATGTGCACAGCATTCTCAGTGGATTCCCTGCAGCTCTGTGGGGAGTGCATATGTAGAGTATAGTGCTACTGTGTAACAAAGTAAACCTGAGACAGATGAAATTAAAGTTTTATACATACCTGGGGCTTCCTCCAGCCGCCTTCAGGATAATCAGTCCCTCGTTGTCCTCCTTTGCCACCTGGATCTTCTGCTATGAGTCCAGGTACTTGAGCCAGTCAGGCGTAGTGCGCATGCACACACTCCGCCGCTGGGAGCATACTACACCTGCGCAGCACTATTGCGCAGGTGCAGAATGTTCCTGGCTGTGGGAGCGGCATGCGGCCGGACAGCGCTGACTGGCTGAATTACCAGGACTCATAGCAGAAGATCCGGGTGGTGGAGGACAGCGAGGGACTGATTAGCCTGAAGGGGGCTGGAGGAAGCCCCAGGTATGTATAAAAAAAAAAAAAAAACGTTACTTTTCATCTGTCTCAATTACCCTTTAATTTGTAGTCACCAAAACAAATTTTAATAACATATCAAATTATTTGATTTCATCAGCAAAGGGAGTGCGTACATTTGCATAAATCAGCATCAATGCGGAATTATTTCCATCTCGTTGACCATCTCTATCAGTGACACAGCTAGGCTTTATTCTTACAGCATAGATGTTATTTAGTATATATAAGAGATTCCTGTGTACACATTATATATACAGTCACAATCAGATATGTATATCTGACCTTAAAAATACAGGGACTGCTTTATTGAAGCAGCACAAGTAACTCATTTTGATTGGTTTATTTCATTTTTGTGGACTAAGCACAGCTATTACTGTATATATACATTATTTTTAATGACTATTATCTGAGAAATAGAACATTTTAACATATTTTCTATTTTAATTACAGTTACAAATTCATTAGGAGTCGGAGTCGGTGCATTTTTTCCCGACTCCGACTCCAGGCACCCAAAATTGCCCGACTCCACGACTCCGACTCCACAGCCCTGAATGCAAGTCAATGGGCCGCATGAAAAGACACATGTTTGCGTTCTGCAATGTGCATTTTTAAAAACGCTGGTCTTGCTGCATATTTTTCCAAAACGCATCTAAAACGCACATAATGAAAGTCAATGGTAACGCAGAGGTATTGTGGTTTAGTGCGTTTAAAGAGTTTTGTATGTGTGTTTTTTGTTTAAACAAAACAATAAGTTTGATGATGTATTTCCGCTTCCTAGTGATTTGCATAAAACGCATAAATAAAGTGCGCACAAAACACATGCGATTTATATATGCAAACCACAAACATTAAAATGCACGGAAAACCCAAGAAAAATGCATGTGTGGAACAAATATGCAAAGAAACCACAAGGAAAACGCAGTAAAACCGCTACCTTTCCCGCACTGCCTAGTGTGTTCCTACCCTGAAGCCCTCCTTGTCCCTCGCTGTCAGCAGCAGTGCCCTTTTATAAGCTATCCAACTCAGCCAGTCGCCTTGGCACTGTGCATGTGCCTCCTCAATAGCGCTCCCGTAAGCAGGGGAGTTTTGTGCAGTTCCAATTTTTGCAAACGGCACCAGCACAGAATGCTCCCAATCCTGGGAGCATGATCAGGATGCAGCTGTCAGAAGGTCACTGCCACTTATTGGAGGAGCTCGGAATTACAGGATTGAGCTGTCAGAAGGTCACTGCTAGAGATGGCCCGAACGGTTCGCGATCGAACGCAAACTTTATGCGAGTTCGACCCGTCCCCTATACTACATAATTGGTCTAAACTTTGACCCTTTACATCACAGTCAGCAGACACATGGCAGCCAATCAGGCTGCACTCCCTCCTGGAGCCGCCGCCCCCCCCCCCCCCCCCCTCTTTATAAAAATACATCATTGTCGGCCATTTTCTCTACAGTATTAGTGAGAGAGGGGAGAGACATTGGAGAGATAGGGAAGGCGATAGTTAGGAGGTCTGTTAGCTTGCTCCTTGCTGATATTTGTTGATGAAAAGCACCCCAAAACAGCTCTTTTGAGAGCTTATGTTCTTGTGATTTTTTAATTTTTTGTGCGTGGCCCACTGACACTGCATATACAGCCCTGTCTGTCGCAGCTTGCTAATTGCTATACTGTGCCAGGCACAGCACATTCAGTGCCTAGTGTGACTGCTGCACGCTGTTTTATTTACCAGTCCGTGCATACCTTTTCACTGCACCTGTGCGACCGCACACTGTTTTATATACCAGCAGTCGGTGCATACTTTTCACTGCACCTGTGTGACCGCACGCTGTTTTATATACCAGCAGTCGGTGCATACCTTTCACTGCACCTGCGTGACCGCACGCTGTTTTATATACCAGTCCGTGCATACCTTTTCACTGCACCTGTGCGACCGCACACTTTTATATACCAGCATTCGGTGCATACCTTTCACTGCACCTGTGTGACCGCACGCTGTTTTATATACCAGCAGTCGGTGCATACCTTTCACTGCACCTGTGTGACCGCATGCTGTTTTACATACCAGTCCGAGCATACCTTTCACTGCACCTGTGTGACCGCATGCTGTTTTACATACCAGTCCCGAGCATACCTTTTCACTGCACCTGTGCGACCGCACGGTTTTATATACCAGTCCGTGCATACCTTTCACCGCATCTCTGTGACCGCACGCTGTTTTATATACCAGCAGTCAGTGAATCCATTTTCACTGCACCTGTGTGACTGCACATTGTATTTTACCTGGCAGTCAGTGCATACCTTTCACTTGAATGGATGGCAGACTTGCCCTCCATAACAGATTCTCGTTAAAGGATTTCAAGTGTATTCGTCTCATCATTATACAGCAGGGCCTCGAAAGAGTCCTCATGTATTGTTATTTTTCGTCACTACCTCCCTAAATCGGGACTTGCGTACCGTGCCTGTAGCCTTCCTTGGATGTGTGGTGGTGGTAGCCATTCCTGCTCCTCTGCCCACAGCAGCCAGATGTCCGTTAAGGAAATCTTTCAGTGGAAGAAGCAAATGTCTGCCAGTCCCCCTCCTTGTCCGGCGTCTGACAGCTGGCTTGGCGGAACTGTTAGCTCGCCAGCTGTTACCATACCAGCTGGTGGACTCTGAGGCCTTCCGAAAATTTGTGGCGATTGGAACACCGCAGTGGAATACATGTAAGCAATGGTAGAGAAAGAACCATCGGAAGTTGATAAGGCAGTCAGACATTACCTAACCTGACATCACTGAGGAAGTGCAATCTTGCCATGGTGCGCACCAGTCCAGCACGGCCGTCACTACACAAAGAGCTGTTTGTGGTGCGTTACACAGTGAGTTTGGTCTGTCAGTGTGAAGCAGTACATTAATTACACTACCTGATTGATGTATACACACGCAAGATGTTTCAAAGCACATTGGCCTCGATTCATCAAGACTTATTGAATCAATTAGTTGATTTCAGGATTCACCAAAGTTATCTACAGCTGTTAGCGAGCATTTGGTAATCATTCGGTAATGATGCGATAAAATGGAAAAAAGTGCAATTCATGAAACTGAAAGTGGGCATGGTTTAGCTTTAAATTTAGGATTAGTCATCTCCTTCACTACTCTGTCGTTATTCCTGTCAGATCATTGCTGACAGAGAAGATGGAGCCATTTGAAGTGGTTATGTATCAGCTGAGAGTGATTCTAAGGCGCAGAAGGGCAAGAATAAGGTCTAGAACCATATCAATTTGCAAGAGAATGGATTTATTTGCTATACCAGGACATCTGCATTTCTCTTGAATCATCTTGTAAGAGAACACAGGCAGTGTCAGGGTTAACTAATTTGCTAGCTGCACTACAATTTTTCAGAAAAGGTTCCTATCAAGCCGTAGCTGGCAAAATTGTGGGATTGTCCCAAGGCACTCCCAGAATCCTGGTCTAGGTGTTGAGCCCTATTCGGAATGTTGCTACGTGGTGTTCAAAGGACCACCTTTTTACCCACAATTCCACTGGAATCTTATGGCCTTGTGTTAAATTACCACTGTAAAATGGAAATATCGTAATGTTATCGAATGGTTACCGCATTGTTATCGATATTTTACCAAATGCGGAAAAACCTTGATGAATACAACTAGAAATCGATAGACTTCAAATTCGGTAATTTAACGAACTGGAAAAAGTTATCGCAATGGCAATGATGAATTGAGGCCTTTATGCCTCCAATTTAGGAATGCAATGTGATTTCTGATTATAACCCCGCTGTGTGTCAAATCTCTAATTTTCCCCGGGACTTTTGGCGTGTATCCCACTCCACCATGCCCCACTCCAGGTGTTAGACCCCTTGAAACATCTTTTCCATCACTTTTGTGGCCATAATTAGTTTTTGTTGGTTTGAAAGTTCGCCTGCCCGTTGAAGTCTATTGCGGTTCGCAAAGTTTACAGGTTTGCAAACTTTTGCGGAAGTTCGCGTTAGAGGTTCGCGAACCTAAAATCGGAGGTTCGAGCCATCTCTAGACACTGGCAGTTATTGGAGGAGCTCGGAATTACAGGATGGAGCTTTAGAAGGTCACTGCCAGTTATTGGAGGAGCTGGGAATTACAGGAAGGAGCTTAAGGCTGGTTTCACAGTGGGACGTTACAGGCGCACGTTAGAGCAGCCTGTAACGCAGCCCACCGCACAGTAATGAAAAATCAATGGGGCTGTTCACAGTGCGGACGTTGCGTTACATTGTAACGCTGCGTCACAAGACAACGTACTGCATGCAGTACTTTGGACGCGGCTGAGCCGCGTTAGACTGCTTGCACATGCTCAGTAATGTGGGGGAGGAGCGGAGAGCGGCCAGGCACATGGCTAATTAATATGCACTGCACGTTATGACGTGCAGTGTTTACTTCCTGGAGCAGCCGCTCTGTGCGGCGATTGGCCGGCGGGACCACGTGATGCCGCATGCGCACAAGAGTGCGCATCACGGCATCACTGACGCCAGAGTGAGCTGCACAACGCGGCTCACTCTGACGTCCAGATCCAGCACCACCAGGCGTTCCGTTAGGGGGACGTTATGCGACCTTAACGCCCCCTGTAACGCAACGTCCTGGTGTGAAATTAGCCTTAGAAGGTCACTGCCAGTTATTGGAGGAGCTCAGAATTACAGGAAGGAGCTTTAGAAGGTCACTGCCAGTTATTGGAGGAGCTGGGAATTACAGGATGGAGCTGTCAGAAGGTCACTGCCAGTTACTGGAGGAGCACGGAATTACGGTGAGGACACAGGACTGCAGGGGGCTGGAAGAAGCACCTGGTCACTTATATTTTGTTTTAGGTTTCCTTTAAAATTGCCAAGAGCGCTGATAAAGGTTTGTAGCAGTTTTTGGTGCAAGTGGAGTTTCAACTTAAAGAAAACCTGTAACATCAAAAAGTTCCCCTGGGGGGGTACTCACCTCAGGAGGGGGAAGCCTCAGGGTCCCAATGAGGCTTTCCACGCCGTCCTCCGTCCCTTGGGGGTCTTGCTGTAGCCCTCCGAACAGCGGGGATGTAAATATTTACCTTCCTGGCTCCTGCGCAGGCGCTGTGGCGGCTCTCGGCTCTGAAATAGGTGGAAATATCCGATCGCCATGGGGTCTGCGGCGCCTGCGCAGTAGAGCGGACCCGACTGAGATCCGGTATTTCCGTCTACTTCGGAGCTGAAAGCAGGAACAGTGCCCCCGCTGGAGCCGGGAAGGTAAATATTGAACAGGCTGTCGGGTCGCTGTTCGGGCTGAAGCGAGACCCCCCCGAGGGACGGAGGACGGCGTGGGAAGCCTCATTGGGACCCTGAGGCTTCCCCTACCCGAGATGAGTACCCCCCAGGGGAAATTTTTGATGTTATGGTGTCTCTTTAACTTACAGAATAATCTCATTATAGTAAATGCAAATATAGTAAACATTCAGGTATAGTAAACTAAATGTCCAGGTCTCAGCCAAGCACCATTATAAGTCTATGGAAGTAACACCTGGTATAGTAAACCTGTTTTTGGCCCTTGCAGTATTCTGTATATAATGGAAACTGGGTGGGTGCATGCGTCCTACATCAGTCAGAGACCCATGAGTCGCAGGTAGTCAATTATAGGCTACTAGCTATCTGCACACTACTGTGGGCCTGAGTAGATTACCTCAAAAGCCCCAGCCCACCACCAGCTGGTGAGACCTATGCTTCCTAGCTGCTGCCCGATTACTGAGGCAATTGTTGTGACTTGCTTGTGCATGGCTGCAACCCTACAGCATCATTCAGGGCACACTGAAATGTGGACAGAGTAGCACACTGTCTCTAACCTCCCCTTTCTGGGCAAGCTAATTGAAAAAGCTGTTTACCTCCAGCTAGAAGCCAAAATCCTACAAAACAACAGTTATGACCCATTCCAGTCTGGCTTCAGGAAACACCACAGCACTGAAACTGCCCTCATCCAAATATGCAACCATCTGCTCATGGCAAGAGACAGAGGAGAGTGCTTGATCCTCATACTGCTAGACCTTTCTGCAGCCTTTGATACAGTTGACCATGACATCTTGATAAACAGGCTACAGGAATACTGCGGCATTGATGGCATAGTTCTTCAGTGGTTCCAATCCTTCTTGAGTGGCAGAACCCACAAAGTGTCTATGGGGCCCTTCCTATGAGAGATCACGGAAAAGCCGCCGCGTGTGCTACTGAGCAGGCGGCTGATTCCGCGTCCAGCGCGGCAGTTTGCACGCGGAAGCGGGTGTCTAGTGGCAGGATACTATTGGTTGAGCAATTAGGGGTGGTGCTGGAGAGCACTACTCCATATATAGTTTCTGCTGGCCAGTTGCAAGTTGTCTGCCGTTGCGATCACTACGTGGAAGCACTCCACCTCACCTCAGTCAGATCCTACAGTGTGTTTGAACCAGGTGGATCTGGGAATTCACACTTAGCCAGATTACTTGAACTGTTATTCTGTTTATGCTCAGACTAGTTCCAGGGTGTAGAGACCAAGGACCTCACACCCAGCTTAGGGAACTGTACTATCATTTGTGTTATACTCCAGACTAGTTCCAGGGTGTAGAGACCAAGGACCTCACACCCAGCTTAGGGAACTGTACTATCATTTGTGTTATACTCCAGACTAGTTCCAGGGTGTAGAGACCAAGGACCTCACACCCAGATTAGGGAACTGTATTACCATCTGTGTTATTTTTCAGACTAGTTCCAGGGTGCTGAGACCACGGACCTCGCACCCAGACTAGGCATTGTTTGATATCTGTTACGACTTATTGCTTTTCTGACTACTCCTCTGTCTTCAGATTCGGTACCTCGCATATCTGATATTCCGTTGCCAGACCCGGCTTGCCTTGGATACCGAATCAGCCTTCTGTCTTTGTACTTATCTGTCAGTGTATTGCCAACCTGGCGAGCCCGACCTCGAGAGCTATCTCTCCTATTAAGAGATAGTCTCCAGACCAGATAGTGACATCCACCTTCAGGTGTCATTCTCTCTCTGGCCTTACCTATCTTCAGCCTGACTCCACCCCTTGAGGAGTCTCAGGCTGCTGGAAGGTTCCTGTGCTCTCAGAGCAGTGTCTCTTTACTGTCTATTATCACCTGCTCAGCAGGTGCATTACTCAAAGTACTACTGTTGCACCAAACAATCACATACCAAAAGGTGTCCAGAGGTTAGCAATATATCTGTATTATCGGTGATTCTGCAGATCATCAATAATCAGATTCTCTCTGCGTGCTGACACCAATCGTTACACTTCCTGTCCACCCCTGTATCACTTAAGTATGGGGTGCCCCAGGGCTCAATCCACTCTCCCCTGCTTTTCACGATTTACATGTTACCGCTGGGAAAACTAATCCAAAAACATGGCCTGACATACCACTGCTATGCAGACGACACCCAACTATATCTTTCCTTCAAGCCTGTTGTGACAGACCCAACTCTAACTATAAACGCCTGCTTACGTGAACTACAGAAATGGATGAATGACAACTGGCTGAAACTAAATGCAGACAAAACTGAAGTCCTTCTGATTGGAGGGCAGAGCATGATAACAAAACAACTTAACTTGCAGTCTTCACCACTGGGAATAGGAGGCACGGATCTACACAGCTCTGATCATGTGCGTAGCCTGGGAGTTCTAATTGATGGGGATTTAAACTTCAGAACTCAAATCTCTGCTGTGGTGAAATCATCCTATTTTCACCTGAAGAACATTGCAAAAATCAAGCACCTCATCCCCCCAGAAGATCTGCCAACCTTAGTTCATGCCTTTATTACATCCCGACTGGATTTCTGCAATGCTCTCTACACTGGCCTTCCAAAAAAGGTCTTGTACCGCCTACAGCTGATACAGAATACTGCTGCCAGACTGCTAACCAACCAACCCCGTCACTGCCACATAACGCCAGTCCTGCACTCCCTTCACTGGCTACCTATAGAATGGAGGGTCCTATTCAAGATCGGCCTACTGGCATTTAAATCCCTGAATAATCTAGGCCCTGGATACATGAAAGATATGTTGCAGCTGCATAGCAATCCCCGCATTCTCAGATCAACAGGTTCTAATAATCTAGTCATACCCAGAGTCCACTTGGAAACTTTTGGTCCCAGAGCCTTCTGTCATGCTGCCCCTACGTTTTGGAACTCCTTACCTCAACAGATCAGGACAGCTCCATCCCTGGACGTGTTTAAATCCAGACTGAAAACCCACCTGTTCAGTTTGGCATTTGCAGAAATATAACTTTTGTTGTGTGAATACTTCATCCTACTAATTACTGAATCTGAAAGAGCCTAAGCGCTTTGAGTCCTATGGGAGAAAAGCGCTATAGAAATGGTATTGTATTGTATTATTGTACACTATCAGTACTGTACCTGCATTAACTGGTGAGAGCTATGCTTCCTGTGCAAGCTGTTGTGTGATTATTGCATGCAAATCCCTGCATATTGAGCACTGTGCATTGTGATCTGGCTTAGACTGTCTGTGCTCGCTTGAAAATAAAAATGACTCCCAATGATTGAATGAATTAAGATACTATACAATAGTATACTTTGTATGCTTGAGTATGACAATTTCTGACATAGTAAATCACTTCTCCCAGTTTTCTATAAAGGGATTCTCTTGTACAAGCGGCTATCTGTCACAGGAGCAAGTTGAGGACAAACTGGTCCCCCACTGTTCCTGAACCCCATTGCAGCTGCTCTGATCATTGCTACACCTACACAAAACAGAAACGGGTGAAGATCTCTCATAATTCTCTGCAATGTACATGGCTGACACAGTGGGACATTGCATTTACATAAGCAGAGTTCCCCTTTAAGCTGTGTAACTTTTTGAACTTGCAGAGACAGAGATTATAGCGTTCCCAGGAGGCTGCGTACAGCCTGTCTACATGGTAATCTGTCTGATAAATCTGCCAGGCATAACGGGTGGCAGCTCTCCTATCCGATCCCCCATTCGCAGGGGAGTTATGGAACACAACTTCCAGCATGCAAACAGGGACAGAGTCACTGCCAAAGAATGTGCAGAGACTGATGAGAAGGGGCCCAACATTGCAGGCAGCTTCATAAACATTGCTATCACACGGACGTGTCTATGCTGCTTACATTACAACATTTCCCTCCCCATTCATCTTGCTGTATCAGATCCGCCAGCTTGTAGAAATAATAGAAATACCATAATTCTTAATGCATGAATGACATGGAAGGGACATTGTGTAACAAACATTCAGTAGCTTACTGTGTGAAATGGAAAATAACAGGCTTTATCGCCTTCACATTTGTAAACTAGGGCCTCTTTTCCACGTGCAGTTTAACGGTGTGCTCAGTAAGCAGTTACTAGGCAGCAGTGAGCAGTAACCAGGCAGCAGTGAGGCCTCTTTCACATTACAACGCGTGCAGGAGTCATTCTCCTGCACGCGTTGGATAGGCTGCTGCGTGTGGTCGGGAATCTGTGGTGCGACGCTGAGTAGCGGCGGTAGTAATTAACTAACCTGCCTGGGAAACGCCAATTCCCGACGATAAAATGCTCCCAGGTGTGTCGTACCGCAACGCATCGAAACGCAGCATCGCGTGTGAAAGGTAAAATGAAAGTCTATGGACTTTCATTTTACCTTGGTCAATGCAAAGTTTCGACTTTGCGTTGAAACGCTGAAAAAGGGCTGTAGTGTGAAAGAGCCCTGAGTAGTTACCAGGCAGAAGCAAGCTATCGACTGCCTTGGGCCTCTTTCCCACAGACTTTCAAAACTGCTCACTGCTGCCTGGTAACTGCTTGCTGAGCACACAGTTCAATAGTCCATGGAAAAGAGGCCTAATACTGAAATGAGGCAGCATAGAGTGTTAGCAAGAATCTCTAACCTCCAAAATCTTTCCGCTAAGCTCATGTAATGCCACCATTTTAGTGTTTGCGTGAGTTTCCTCCGAGCATGGCAGTTTCCTGCCATGTCCCAAAAAACACACTGGTAGGTGAACTGACACAAATAAGCTCCAAGGTGCGCGTACACACATGCAATTTTGATTGGCCACATTTACCGCTTCCATGTAGTATGAGACCTTACCTACACGGTTTGATCTTGATATTCAAAAGATGTAGGCCTTCACACTACACAGAGGTGGTTTAAGTGACCAGTGATTGACCGATCAAAAAACTGGATGTATGTATGAACCTTTGGGCTGATGTTACATCTGGCTAGTGCATTAATGGCATGATGCTCCACCCCCATTGTAGCGCAATGCACAGAGCTGCGGCAGAGTGCGCTGACAGGGTCATATGCATGGACAGGAAGTACGTAACTGAGATTCCCGGGTTTTCCCGTCGTTCTACGCATGTGCAACGCCGCCAACATGTTTTATTTTCCTGCGTTACCCACTGACTTATATTACTGCTATCGCCGCTGAAGTTTGACGGTAACGTGCTGCTGAATTTGCAGCGGCTTGGAGGCCGATCGGGCACTTCCACCACAACACCACATTGTAAGTGTGCTGGGCCCCATTGCCTTGCATTGTCGTTGCATTACCCTGCGATGAAACAGTATCGCAGCGCGCACTTGCAAGTTAAGTGTAAAAGGGCCCTTCAACAAAAGTAGAGACGTTAGGGTGCATGCACACATACAGTTCAGGGGTGAGTGTTGTACAGACATGCCTAACCTTTAATAATTAGCATAATTCTATATCATAATTACTGTAGCATAATTCTCAATAATCTCAAATCTATTTGCATCTCAATGACAATCCTACTGACTGCATATGTAGATTTGGGCAAGGCATTTAAAGGATACCCGAAGTGACATGTGACATGCTGAGATAGACATGTGTATGTACAGTGCCTAGCACACAAATAACTATGCGGTGTTCCTTTTTTTCTCTCTCTACCTGAAAGAGTTAAATATCAGGTATGTAAGTGGCTGACTCAGTCCTGACTCAGACAGGAAGTGACTACAGTGTGACCCTCACTGATAAGAAATTCCCCTTTTTATCTCTTTCTCACTCTCAGATGCCATTTTCTGCTAGGAAAGTGTTTTAGGGCTCGTTTCCACTATCGCTGTGCTCTGACTGAGCTGGAGCTGTTTTTCACAGAAGAATGGGCAAGGATTTCAGTCTCTAGATGTGCAAAGCTGGTAGAGACATACCCTAAAAGACTGGCAGTTGTAATTGCAGCAAAAGGTGGTCCTACAAAGTATTGACTCAGGGGGCTGAATAATTACGCACACCCCACTTTGCAGTTATTTTTTTTTTAAATGTTTGCAAACCTGTATGATTTTCGTTCTACTTCTCACGTGTACCCCACTTTGTATTGGTCTTTCACATGGAATTCTAATAAAATTGATGCATGTTTGTGGCAGTAATATGACAAAATGCGGAAAACTTCAAGGGGGCCGAATACTTTTGCAAAGCACTGTAATTACAGTTCAAAGCTATGCATGTGTTTCCTGAAAATAAACCATAGTTGCCTTTCCAAGAGGACCTGTGTCTTTCAATAGACCACCAAAAGTCGGCACAAGGCGCATCCCTAGAGACAACTGAATAGCTACTGAACAGCTGAGAAGTTCATCTATGGCATGGTTCAGTGATATCACATACAGCCATCAATGCAATGCACGTCTGGTAGATTGCAGTATAGGCCACAGGGGTCCTTTAAATCCAGCAGCGGACATTAATGCGTGCTTCACATCTGCATAAACACAGCGCTGACGTCTGTACAAAATATTTTTCCCCAGGAATTTCCCTAAAATGTCACCCAGGCCGCATACCACTACATTATATACACAGCTTGTAAACACTCTGTTACTATTAACACGAAAGGTAATCAGAATCGTTCTATAGCCTGTTTAGTGCTCGATGCATTCCATGCCTTGCTCATCGTCTTATCTTGTCATGTAACTAATGCTGGCTATACAGTGTACAATGCTCACCCCAGTAAAGGATCAATTTCTCTCTTATTGGAAGCAGCAACTTCGTACCTCTCAATTCCAGGGCTTTGGAGTCGGGGTCGAGGAGTGGGAGCAATTATGGATACCTGGAGTTGGGGGTTTCATGAGGAGTCGGATGATTTTAGTACAGACTCCACAACCCTTCAGTAGAAATCTTTTGGAAAAACCAAGTGTAATGTTTAATTTGCACAGAGTGATGCAATAGATAGTTATGCTGCTATCAGTTCCATTTGTCATTCCCACCCCGATCAATACAAAAAAAAAATCACTTTTCCCAATCAAGTTTCACCAGTAATCAATCTAATGGGTTTTAGATACAGTACATTTTTGAAGTGATATTTTTATAGGATCGAACATTGATTCTTAGGCTATGTTCGCATTATAAATCGCCAGTGCTATCGCAAACGCTGAGCCATTTAAGAGTTTTTTTAAGCGCTTTTCCCTGCGTTTAGCACCTAGAAAAGCGCTTTTACAGAGCGATTCGTTTTTTCACTTCCTGACATCAGCCAGGAAGTGAACTCTTTCACCCGGAAATGAATAAATATAATGTATTTATTCATAAAAGCGCCCAGGAAATCGCTATACAAAGTGCTTTGTCATTTCCCTATACCAATGATCTGCAAACTTGGCTCTCCAGCTGTTAAGGAACTACAAGTCCCACAATGCATTTGCCTTTATGAATCATGACAGTCGCTGTTAGATTCCCGCAATGCATTGTGGGACTTGTAGTTCCTTAACAGCTGGAGAGCCACGTTTGCAGATCACTGACCTACACCTTCCATTGAGCCAAAGCGCTCAGAAAATGGTACATGTAGCGGGTTTGCGATTTCAATGAAATCGAAACGCTTACATGTGAACACTCTAAAAGGCAATCATTGCACAAGCGCTTTTAGGGGGTGATTTCTAAAAATAGCCAGCGCTTAAAAAAACCTGCACACGCTCATAGTGTGAACGAGCCCTTACAGCATATGACTAGTTTTAGGTTTTGCACAGCTCACAAAGACTGTAATTGCACTTGTGCAGAATACTCCCATGTGCAGTGGCCTGCAACTCAGCTGGATCGCAGACTCAGCAGCTGGGGAACAGAGGGGATCGGGAGGACCGCGGTCGAGCAGATGGGACTACAGGGGGCTGTAAGTTTCCTTTAAATGTCTGCGTATATATGGTCATGTAAGCAAAATATTCACTACCCTCATTCGCCTGCTGGTGGCTCTGTGATGCACACACATTGGCTACCCATGGGTGTCTCTCTGCAGTTCCTAATTGCTAATTATGTTGCATCTGCAGCTAATCACAGAGGAGAGAATACAATACAGACACTATGGCCTCAATTCACTAAGATCATGCTAGAGATAATAAAGCAAGAGAAAACTTACCTCCACACGTGAGAGAGTTATCTTACCTCTTCATTCCTTAAGTTACCTCCTCTGTAGTTAATTTACCCCCTCTGTAGTTAAGTTGCCTCCTCTGTAGTTAATTAACTGCATGTGAAAATAACTACAGAGGAGGTAAATTACCGGTAACAGCCTGTCTTTAACTCTGGAGTTATTTTAAGGATTGGAGAGTTAATTTAAAGACAGAAGAGTTAACTTTAGGCTTGCCTGAGGTAAAATGTTTCCTGAATACTACATGCCTTATCACCATGGTAACAACTCTAGAAGAGTTATTAAAGACAGGAGATAAGCTTAGTGAATTGAGGCCTATGTCCAGCAGCTGCCTTTGCAATGAGTGAGTTTAGTAAATGTGTTTCTGCCATGAGCTTTTGTAATCATTCTGTTTTATATGCAGCAGTATGGCTATCATTCATAAAAGTGTGTTCGGTAAAAAAAATCAGGGCGGGAAAATTCCCGCATTCGGTATTTTAGACTTCTGTGTGCTCATTCATAAAAATGTTTACAATTGCGATTGCAGTGCGGTGATTTCCCGAACTAGGCTAGCGGTAGGCTATCGGGTTCTTTTCCGTTAGCCGGGCGTATCCACTAGGTGGCGATAAAACTCCAGCGTAACATCTTTCCCTTCTATCCATGGCGGCCTGGAGGGGGAATAGTAAGTAACACCACCTAGCAGATGCGCCCGGCTAACAGAATAGTACCGGCTGTCTTAAAATGAGAAGCTGCCTGAGTTGATACATTTTCTCCGTGCAGAGACAGCCTTACAATAAAAGAGGCAGCCCCAGCTTCCCTTTAGATATGATTTTTTTTTTTAAATTGCCTCTCCTTGCGCTGAATCTGTCTATTAGTCTTTCTAAACAATCTATTTAATTGCCGCAGCTTAGAAGAACTTTAAGAAATGTTACACATGCAGGCTTTCTGTTGTGAAATATCTGAAAGCAGGTACCCAAGAGGTTAAAAAACACAGCCTGAGGTATTCTAGGATGCCTTTTTTTGATCTGCTCTCACTGCTGCTGCCTGGGAGGTTTGTCTCCATTAACTTAGCCGTTATCTGTATGCTTATCGCCTCTTCCATGGGAGCGGTATTCTCCGTCCTGATACAGCCTGCTCTAATCTTTATGAATTGACATTTGGTGACGTGTTAAGATAATCACCATAAGACGGTAATTTCCCGCACTGCTCGGGAATGTCAGCTTTTCATGCAGTAACAGCTTTTATGAATGGACACTTTGCTAAATGCTCGGTAAAGTCAGCTGTTTTCAGCATTACCACATGCGGGAATGCTTTATGAATGATAGCCTATGTCTTTTACCCTTGCATTGCTCTTGTCTGTTACTGTCCCTGCTGTACCTTCCTATGCTGTATGGTTTTGGGATGTGGGAGGAAACCCATGCAGACAAAGGAAGAACAACCAAACTACATACAATTAGTGCCCTGGCTGGGATTGGAACCAGGGACCCAGCGCTGCAAAGCACGAGTACTATCCACTACACCACCACTATGCTGCCCAACCTACAGAACAAATGCAGGAAGACCACACAAACTCTAAGCAGAGAGTGCCCTGACTAAAGCCTGGTACACAACTTCAATTATAATTGGCCAATAAATGACCAATTTTACCACCTCCATGTAGTATGTGGGTCATTAGATATGGAATACTATGAGCAGATTGTGTAGGTAAGCTCTCATACTACATGGAGGTGGTAAACTTGGTCTGTGATTGGCCAATTATAATAGGTGTACACCAGGCTTTACATTTGAACTGGGGACCCAGCGCCACGATAGTGCTATCCACAACTCCACTGATGACTGTTATTTACATTACTAAAATTGTCTGTAGCTCTTCACCACATTTAGGTGTCAGTAAAATGGTAAGAAGGTAGGAAAAGAAAACCCTGTTGATTTGCTAAAGGCCTACATTGGCTATCATTCATAAAAGTGTGTTCGATAAAAGAAATCCGTGCGGGAAAATACCGCATTCGGTATGTTAGACTTCTGTGTGCTCATTCATAAAAATGTTTACAGTTGCGATAGCACTGCGGTATTTTCCCGAACTAGGCTGGCTCTAGGCAGGCGGTAGGCTTGCGGAAACACTAGAAGCTGCCGAGTTGATACATTTTCTCCTCCAGAGACAGTGTTACTATAGAAGAGGCAGCCCCAGCATCTCTTTACATGTGCATTTTTTTTTAAACTGCCTCTCCTTGCCCTGAATCTGCACTGAATCTGTCTATGGCCTGGTGCACACCAAAAACCGCTAGCAGATCCGCAAAATGCTAGCAGATTTTGAAACGCTTTTTCTTCTTTTTCTGCAGCGTTTCAGCTAGCGTTTTGCGTTTTTGTGTAGCGGTTTTGGTATAGTAGATTTCCTGTATTGTTACAGTAAAGCTGTTACTGAACAGCTACTGTAACAAAAAACACCTGGCAAACCGCTCTGAAGTGCCGTTTTTCAGAGCGGTTTGCGTTTTTCCTATACTTAACATTGAGGCAGAAACGCATCCGCAATCCAAAATCTGCAGCAGCCCGGGAGTTTGCGTTTCTGCAAAACGCCTCCCGCTCTGGTGTGCACCAGCCCATTGAAATACATTACCCTAGCGGATCCGCACCCGCAAGCGGATCGCAAACTGCAGCCGAACCGCTCTGGTGTGCACTAGGCCTATTAGTCTTTCTAAACAATCTATTTAATTGCCACAACTTAGAAGAACTTCAAAAAAATGTTACACATGCAGGCTTTCTAATGTGAAATGTATCTGAAAACAGGTACCCAAGGGGTTAAAAAACACAGCCTGTGTATTCTGGGATGCCATTTTTTTGTTCTGCTCTCACTGCTGCTGCTTGGGAGGTCTGTCTCTCCATTCCCTTAGCTGTTATCCGCATGCTTATCAGCTCTGCCAAGGGAGCGGTATTCTCTGTGCTGATTCCGCTTGCTCTAATCTTTATGAATTGACATATTGGGCTCTATTCTCAAAGAGCCAAATTTTCCGCGAAATTTTACCGCTATATTCCCGCCAGCGGTAAACTCCGCATTTTTTCCACATTCACTAATATTTTCCGCATGTTTTCCGCATGCGGGAAAAAAAAGATGCGGAAACAGCCATTATACATGCGGGAATGATGCGGTAAAAAGGTCGCATGAAAAAGTGTTTAAAAAAAAAAAGTTAAAGTCCAGCAAGCACAGCCCTTAAAGAGAATCTGTATTGTTAAAATCGCTCAAAAGTAAACATACCAGTGCGTTAGGGGACATCTCCTATTACCCTCTGTCACAATTTCGCCGCTCCTCGCCGCATTAAAAGTGGTTAAAAACAGTTTTAAAAAGTTTGTTTGTAAACAAACAAAATGGCCACCAAAACAGGAAGTAGGTTGATGTACAGCATGTCCACACATAGAAAAATACATCCATACACAAGCAGGCTGTATACAGCATTCCTTTTGAATCTCAAGAGATCATTTGTGTGTTTGTTTCCCCCATGCACTGAAGTTTCAGGCTGCTCTTTTCTTCCTGCAAACAGCTTTGCCTTTGTTTGTAATTCCTCAGTATGTGAAAGCCCAGCCAGCTCAGAGGACGATTATCCAGCTTGTAAAAGATAAGAGAGAAGAGAGAAGCTGCTCTAATCTAAATAATACACAGGCAGTGTGCAGAGAGGGGCCTGGAAGGGTGAGTTCATAGCAGAACCACAACACTGAAGAACTTGGCAGCCTTCCAGACACAGGCTGACAAGTCTGACAGGGGAAAGATACATTGATTTATTACAGAGACAGTGATAGTATAAAGTGCTGCAGTTAGCCAGAACACATTAGAATAGCTTTTGGAACTTGTAGGATGATAAAAAACAGGATGCAATTTTTGTTACGGAGTCTCTTTAAGCCTCCACACTTCATTAAAGTCAATGGGATGCGGAATATATCACCTACTACTTGTAGGTGATAAAAAAATCGGTAATTAACGACGAAATGATGCGCCTGAACATTTTTGAGAATTGATTTTTTTATTGCGGAAAATACCGACTTTTGCGGAAATTTTTCCGCATGCGGAAAAAACATGCGGAACATTTTGAGAATGTCAACTTGACGGTATTTTGGTCGCAAACTTCCCGCATGTACTTTACCGCATGCGGGAAGTCTTTGAGAATAGAGCCCAATGCATATGTCATGTTGAAATGCCAGAGTCCGTTGACACACATTGCATCGGTAGAATTCTGAACATTGCATAGGCTTACAACAAGTGCAATGCAATAATGCATGATAAATTGCCTCTATTATTACATCGTGCCACAATGCCTCACTGTGAACGTAGCCTTACTTTTCAAGAACAACTGAAAGGAGAGTTATATGGAGGCTGCCATATTTATTTCCTTATAAGCAATACCATTTGCCTGGCTATCCTGCTGATCCTCTGCCTCTAATACTTTTAGCCATAGACCCTGAACAAGCACGCAGCAGATCAGGCGTTTCTGACATTGGGCTCTATTCTCAATGAGTTACCGCATGAGTTAAATTAGGTAGTGATAAACACCGACCAAAATATCTCCATTTTGAAATTCACAATTTTTTTTCTCCCTAAATTACCTCATGCGGTAAAAGTGTGGTAATTACCTCAAAATGTATCTCCAATTTGAGATTCTCAATTGAAAAGTTGGTGTTAATTAAGTATTTTTTATCACCTACAAATGGTAGGTGATAACTATGCTTTTGGCCTTCAGGATGGAGCCTTTTGAGCTTTCTTTGCTCGAGTTTATGTCAATTTTACATAGAAGGCAGAAAAGACGAGTGTGTCTAATCTCAAGGCGCACTTTCAGACCTCGTACAGTCTTTTAGATCAGGGGTCCCCAACCTTTTTCGGCCCGGGGACCGGTAACCGTCCAAAATTTTCTCTGGGGCCCGGGGGGGGGGGGGGGGGGGGGGGGGTGTATATTCGCGGCGGCACAGCAAGCACAGTTGCCCCAGTATAGGGAGTCTAGGTACCCCGCTGCAGCTAGTATACTGCCCCAGTATAGTTAGTATAGTGCCCAGTGTGCCCCAGTATAGCTAGTATAGTGCCCCATGATAGCTAGTATAGTGCCCCATGATAGTTAATATAGTGCCCCATGTGCCCCAGAATAGCTAGTATAGTGCCCTGTGTGCCCCAGGATAGCTAGTATAGTGCCCAGTGTGCCCCAGGATAGCTAGTATAGTGCCCAGTCTGCCCCAGTATATCTAGTATAGTGCCCCATGTGCCCCAGGATAGCTAGTACAGTGCCCAGTGTGCCCCAGTATAGCTAGTATAGTGTCCATGTGCCCCAGGATAGCTAGTATAGTGCCCCAGGATAGCTAGTATAGTGCCCAGTGTGCCCCAGGATAGCTATTACAGTGCCCAGTGTGCCCCAGTATAGCTAGTATAGTGCCCCATGTGCCCCAGGATAGCTAGTATAGTGCCCAGTGTGCCCCAGTATAGCTAGTATAGTGCCCCATGTGCCCCAGTATAGCTAGTATAGTGCCCAGTGTGCCCCAGGATAGCTAGTATAGTGCCCAGTGTGCCCCAGGATAGCTAGTATAGTGCCCCAGGATAGCTAGTATAGTGCCCAGTGTGCCCCAGGATAGCTAGTATAGTGCCCCAGGATAGCTAGTATAGTGCCCAGTGTGCCCCAGGATAGCTAGTATAGTGCCTAGTGTGCACCAGTATAGTGCCCAGTGTTCCCCAGTATAGCTAGTATAGTGCCCAGTGTGCCCCAGGATAGCTAGTATAGTGCCTAGTGTGCCCCAGTATAGTACCCAGTGTGCCCCAGTATAGCTAATATAGTGCCCAGTATGCCCCAGTATAGCTAGTATAGTGCTAGTATAGTGCCCAGTGTGCCCCAGTATAGCTAGCATAGTGCCCCATGTGCAGCTAGTATAGTGCCCCAGGATAGCTAGTATAGTGCCCCAGTGTAGCCCCCCTCCCCCCGCGGCCGCCGCTTCTGTTACCTGCTTTGAGCTGGCGGCCGCTTCCTGTCACAGATTCCCCGTAGCCGCTATGAGGAATGCAGCATCTCCTATTACAGCAGCGCTTCCTGCGCAGCTGCTGTAAGGAAGGAAGAAAGCGGGGCAGCGGCTTCCTGTAGCGGCGATCGCCGTTACCATGGAAACCGGCGCTGTCTCGCTTTCTTCCCTCCTTACAGCAGCTGCGCAGCAAGCGCTGCTGTAAAAGGAGATGCTGCAATCCTCAAAGCGGCTACGGGGAATCAGTGACAGGAAGCGGCCGCCAGCTCATAAGGTGACAGGAGCGGCGGCCGCGGGGGGAGGGGGGTGAGAGGCCAGACCCGCCGCGGCCCAGCTGGCAACTGCCCACGGGCCGGCAGTGGGCCGCGGCCCGGTGGTTGGGGACCCCTGTTTTAGATGATTCTATAGAAGCAGAGGAGGAAATTAATCTCTGCTCTAAAAGATAAGCAACAGCATAATTACCTTTAAAGGGAATGTCCAAGCAAAATAAAAAAATTAGTTTCACTTACCTGGGGCTTCTACCAGCCCCATGCAGCCATCCTGTACCCTCGTAGTCACTCACTGCTGCTCCAGTCCCCCGCTGGCAGCTTGTCGACCTCGGAGGTCGGCGGGACGCATTGCGTACATTTTTACGCATTCCCGCTAGTGCAGGAACATTAACACATACATTTTTACGCATTACTTGTTCAATGCGTAAAAATTTACGCATTGAACCAGTAACGCGTAAAAATGTATGTGTTAATGTTCCTGACTAGCAGGAATGTAAAAATGTACACAATGCTGCCCGACGACCTCCGAGGACGGCAAGCTGCCAGCGGGGGACTGGAGCAGCAGTGAGTGACTACGAGGGCACAGGATGGCTGCATGGGGCTGGTAGAAGCCCCAGGTAAGTGAAACTCATTTTTTATTTTGCTTGAACCTTCCCTTTAGGCTACTTGCACACAAAGACGTTGCGCATAACGTGCACCTAACGCAAGGCCTGGTGCTCTTCGATGTGGACGTCAGAGTGAGCCGCGTTGTGCAGCTCACTCTGGCGTCCGTGATGCGTACTCTTGGACGCATGCGGCATCACATTGTCCCGCCGGCCAATCGCCGCACAGAGCGGCCGCACCAGGAAGTAAACACTGCAGTGAATATTAATTGGCCATGTGCCTGGCCGCTATCCGCTTCTCCCCAACATGACTGAGCATGTGCAAACAGTCTAACGCGGCTTAAGCCGCTGTAACGCTATGGTATGCTGCACTTTCGGCAGAACGTGCAGCGTTACATGTAACGCAACGTGGGCAGTGTGAACAGCCCACTTGTGTTACATTGCTGTGCGTTGGGGGAGCGTTACAGGCTGCACTAACTTGCGCCTGTAAAGTCCCTGTGTGTAAGCAGCCTTAAAGAAAAACTTTTTTTGTGACAGCTGATACAAATCTAACAAACAATCTCCAGTGTATATACTTCCTGCTTTCATGGAAGCAGACATAGGGTTAACATTGTGTTTACACATTAGCTGCTCTGCTGAGGCAGCCAGCTGGCATAGCTGAGAGCTCAAATTACAGTTGTGATTATTCACAGATGAGGGGGAATTAGAAAGGCTAAATTATATACATACGGGGTGCATTTCTATAGGTTTTCATTCTGTCCTGCGCAAGAGTTGAGGTCCCACTTTAAATGTGACAGGCTTTCCTGGGTCGTCTCTGTGTAATGGGTGGCAAGCATATGGGCTGCCCTACAGTGGTCAAAAAAAGCTTTATTTCCGTACATATTACTGACAGTTTTATCACCTGTTTATCAAACAGGTATCACACTTGGTACATTTTTAGTGAATACTCACTATTTTCACTATTTTTAGTGGATCATCACTGGAGGTAATTTTTCACCCAAAAAAAGTTACCGCACATGGTTTTGTGAATAGAGCCCATTGTCAGATCTGACAAGATTAGCTGCATGTTTGTTTCTGGTATTATCCAGACACTAGTGCAGCCAAATGGACCAGCAGGGCTGCCAGGCAATTGGTATTGTTTAAAAGGAAATAAATATGGAAGCCTCCATATTCTTTTCATTTCAGCTGCTCTTTAAGAGAACCTAAGATGGGAGAAGACAAAAAAAAAGTATACATACCTGGGGCTTCCTCCAGTCCCCTTAAAGGGCAACTGAAGAGAGAGGAATATGGAGGCTGCCATATTTATTTCTTTTTAAAGAGATACTGTAAGGGGGTCGGGGGAAAATGAGTTGAACTTACCCAAGGCTTCTAACGGTCCCCCGCAGACATCCTGTGCCCGCGCAGCCACTCACCGATGCTCCGGCCCCGCCTCCGGTTCACTTCTGGAATTTCAGACTTTAAAGTCTGAAAACCACTGCACCTGCGTTGCCATGTCCTCGATCCCGCTGATGTCACCAGGAACGTACTGCGTCGGCACAGACCATACTGGGCCTGCACAGTACGGTCCTGGTGACATCAGCGGGATCGAGGACACGGCAACGCAGGCGCAGTGGTTTTCAGACTTTAAAGTCTGAAATTCCAGAAGTGAACAGGAGGCGGGGCCGGAGCATCGGTGAGTGGCTGCGCGGGCACAGGATGTCTGCGGGGGACCATTAGAAGCCCCGGGTAAGTTCAACTCATATTCCCCCGACCTCCCACAGTATTCCTTTATTACCAGTTGCCTGGCACCCCTGCTGATCCCCTGCCTCAAATACTTTTAGCCATAGACCCTAAACAAGCATGCAGCAGATCAGGTGTTTCTGCACACTGTTGTTATTCAGACACTATTGCAGCCAAATAGATCAGCAGCGCTGCCAGACAACTGGTATTGTTTAGAAAAAAATCAATATGGCAGCCTTCCTATTCTTCTCATTTCAGTTGCCGTTTTAAGGCCAGAAACACAGTAACAGCGATTCCTAATCGCTAGCGATTTGAAAAAGCTCTTGCTAATGCAATGCTATGGGCAGTGGTAGGCTCACGAGCCCCCAAGGACTCGAATTTGTGATTTAAATTAGGCTTAATTGCCTCAGCTGTGCGGCTGGGAGAGAAGGGGTTAGTTACCCATAAGTCAGTCAGACTTCTTGCGTTCCAAACGTCTTGCACGCGTTGCAAGACTCACTACCACGCACTTCCTTCTTCAAGCCGGAAGGAGGAATTGCGCGGTAGTGAGTCTTGCATGCAAGATGTTTGGAACGCAGGAAGTCCGACGGACTTATCGGTAACTAACCCCTTCTCTCCCAGCCGCACAGCTGAGGCAATTAAGCCTCATTTAAATCACGAATTCGAGTACTTAGGGACTTGTGAGCCCATGCCTGGCTATGGGGTATATTTTTTAAAATCACATCGCTCGAGTGGGATCACACCCATAGCATTACATTTGCAAGAGTTTTCAAATCGTACAGTGCTCTGAAAATCGTTCCTAGTGGGTTTCTGTCCTGAGGCTGATCGCTCTCTTGCCAGCACCCGGGGCTGTTCCAATCCCCTGCTGGACAGCCCGGTACATAATAGATGTCGAGCTTAGGAATCATGCGCCGGAGGGGACCCAGGCCCACCAGCGGTGATTGGAGCTGCGGCGAGGGCTGGAGAAAGCCCCAAGTAAGTGGACTTTTTTTTTTATTTTTAAACAGCTTGGATGTGTCCTTTAACCTTTTCCCATGAAAATTAAACTTACATTTCCCCAATTCCACACACTAAAAAAAAAAAAATGATCCAAGGAAAGATATTATGTACTAATTTATTTTCTTGGTGGCTAATTAGTAATTATTACTATAGAGTGTGAGAGACTTTTCCATACCAATGCAACTTCGTGGTTTGAGTGCAGATTATGAAGGGCCCTTGTACCGACGAAATAACCTACCCGGCGAATCAGCCTAGCTCCTCACTGCAGCCGTCATCTTGCGGCACCTGCACAGATCTATACCGTCATGTGATGCAATCACTGCGCAACTATTTTACCCGTACGGCCACAACGATCCCGGGTGTTCCAAACCATGACGGTAGCCAGAGAAGGAAACCCCGCAGCTGCGCTAAACAACGTGAACGTACCCAGCATG
Source organism: Hyperolius riggenbachi (assembly GCF_040937935.1). Lineage (NCBI taxonomy): Eukaryota > Metazoa > Chordata > Amphibia > Anura > Hyperoliidae > Hyperolius > Hyperolius riggenbachi. The sequence continues at coordinate 192,784,313 of NC_090657.1, forward strand.
CACCGCACCTGTCGCTGTCTCCACCAATCACCGCCCACTGCTGCCAGCTCCGCGCGTGATGGGATGACTGACTGGACTCTGGAGGGACGCTGGGGGCGGAGCTATATTTTTGTGCAGTTTTTTACTGTAGGCCCTACAGTGTAGGGTGCGATGGGACAGGTGTGTGACGTTGCAACCGGTGGGTATAATCACTATAATGGGAACGGTGGCAAACTGTGGGGATGGGGGGCTTTGACAGGAGTACATGAGGGACAACCTCACAAGTGCAAAATTCATATAATGATATGCATTGACCGGTTGTTCTAATATACCGTATGTAATATACTAGAAGAATACAGAACTTTTGCAAAGTAATAATTAAATGTATACATTGGATATACAGCTTTCATTAGCTTCAAAAACACATTAGGGTTCTTTCACAATGTGCACAATACGTTACAATACCATTGCCAGGGGCCTAACTAGAAATCACGGCCCCCTCCCCCCCCCCTTCTGGGAGCCGCTCAGGGCTATTTTGGGGGGGTAGGAGGGGTCGCAGCATGAGGGGAGAGCATTGGCCCTCACATCGGCAGGGGCCAATGCCGCCGATTTGGGGGCCAATGCTCTCTCCTCATGCTGCGGCCCCTCCTGCCCCCCGCCCCCCCAAAAGGCTCTGAGCACCCCCACAGGTGCAAGGGCTGCGGCCCCTATTGTTACGCCACTGACCATTGCAGTGGCGCAGAAAAGTCAAATTGCACCTAAGATGTAGTGTGACCATACTGTAAACCGTACAGTGAAAAAGTATGCGTTGGCACGACATGTGATTCCGAATTTTGATGTGATGTTAAGTCCTGACGCTCTGTTTTTTCTGCAGCTTTCTTCCTGTGTTGCTAGTATCCATTGAAAATCTCAAATAAGAATTGCAAATCGGATTTAGAAATTGGAATTGCCATTTACAGTGTAAAAGAAGCCTCAGGAGTGTTTTACACTACAAGAGATTTGCCACTGTACGCATGCACGTTGTCCTGTATACACACAGCATGTTATGTGTTACCCCAAAGGGACCCAACGAATTTAGTGTGAAAGGATGCCTTAGGCTACATTCACAGAATCGAAATGCATGGTCGCCGACAATTCCTGCAAACGCACAATTCCTGTTAGTTATGATGAATGGAATCCCATATCAGGGAGAATCGCATAGCAAAGTGCCGTGTGTTGTGACAGCCACCTGTGTTGTCGTAGCGTGAATGTGGTGAAAGTGAACCCGAGGGGAAAATAAACTATGAGATAAACAATTATATTTATCCTTTTACTCCTAAAAATGACTTTTTTAAAGAGACTCTAAAGGAAAAAAAGCCCTCTGGAGATACTTACCCAGTCTGGACAAAAAGAAGTGAAGCCTGCCGGAACCCAGCGGAGAAGGAGCAGCGGGGACACACGCCGGCGATCGAGGGAAATCTTCCGCACGGAAGGATCGACGGGAACTATCGATTTCGGACGGAAATCGATCGTTCAGTCAGCGTTTGCTCAACGATTTCACAGCAGATTCGATCACAGTGATCGAATCTGCTGTATATCGGCGGGAAAATCGTTAGGTGTATGGGCCCCTTTAGGGCCCCAGCGTTAGAAAAAGGTCAATAGTTCATGCATTTTATCTCTCCCTGCCCTCAGAAGCTGTATTCTGTCAGGAAAACTTTATGGCTGTAATTTGCTTATTAGTGATGTTTAATGTATTCCTGACAAGGTTCCGACAAGACAGAAGCTGTCACTTCCATGCCTAAAAATTAATTCCTTCAGGCAGCAAAATAAAACAATTAAAACAGCCTGGTTAATAATATATTTGGCACTGTACATACACATGTTTAGCTCATCATGTCACATATCGCCTTGGGTACACTTTAATTACACAGATTTGTTCATGAAACTTAAAGGAAAGATAATTTGGCAGGTTTTTATTTTAGTGTACCAGTGAGTATAGGGATACATGATGCATAGTGATTGTTATTGAGCCAAGAGCGCTTAGAAAGATATGTTGGGGATGTACAGATGTCAGGGTTCACACTGAGACATTGCATACCCTGCAGAAGCAGGATCGCTGTCAAGTGTCATGGCGCAGTATGCGTTTGTTGCAACGTGTACTGTAAATGAGCATTATGCTTCACAGCAACTGTAAACACGCACGTTGTCTGATACCGCACAGTATGCCTTGTGTTATTCCGACGGATTCCATCGCATTGCACTGAAACTCACCGATAACCATGCATCACTTTAGCAATATGATTATATTGTCCTACTCCACACTTCCAGTGTGAACGTAACCATAGGCCTCTTTTCCATGGATATTTGAACTGTGTGCTCGGAAAGCATTTACCAAGCAGCAGTAAGCAGATACCAGGTTGCAGTGAGCAGTTACCAGGCAGCAGCAAGCAGTTGTGAGAGTTTGAAAGGCATTTCACTGCCTATCAACTGCCTGTGGAAAAGAGGCCTTAGTGTGAAAGTACCCTTTCATGTGGGTAGGAGATTGGAAACAGACGCAGTGGGGGTTATGGCAGGAGAGACTGGGTCATGTGCCAGGCAGGATGATTGTAAAAGGGCAGTGAAGTGATACTGGAAAGCCATAATGGGGATCTTAAAGGATACATGAGGCCACTACAGTATATACACAAAAAGCTTTACTCACCTTGGGCTTCTTCCTGCCACTGGAAGTCTCTCTGTCCAGCGCCGGAGTTCCGTCACACTTCTGCCTGCCGCTGTCCCCTCCGTAAGATCGGTTGGGCTGTGGTCTTATGCGCACTGCGCACCTCTCGTGATTGTGATGCCGTTGCCGGGAGCAATCTATGCTTGCAAATTTCACAAAGGCTTGAACTGCGCAAGTGCAGAGCACTCACAGCCACAGGAGCGCAATCACGAGATGTGCATGCCTGACAATGTGCAGAAGACCACGACCCACCCGCAGGTCGGGATCTTATAGAGGGGACAGCGGCAGCCAGAAGCATGGTGGAACTCCAGCGCTGGACAGAGAGACTTCTAGGGGCTGGAAGAAGTCCCAGGTGACTAAATCTTTTCTGTTGTAGGGTGGCCTCATGTATCCAGATATACCCACGCTAGTCTGAACTCCAGAGCCATGGCACTCGATAATGACTGCTATGGTTGAGAATCAGGCGCTCAGGAAAGCCTGTGTTCAGTGGCCACATGACGATCGCTAAAGATCCGACAAGTGACACGTCTGTACAGCGTTGTCAGTGCTCAGAGAGACAGCAGACCTCGCCAGGTGAGTATGGGCTTTAAAGCCTGGTACACACTTTTAATTATGATTGGCCAATCGCTGACCAATTTTACTACATCTATGTAGTATGAGGGTTTACCTACACAATCTGCTCATAGTATTCAGTATCTGATGACCCTCATACTACACGGAGGTGGTAAAATTGGTCAGCGATTGTCCAATCATAACTGAAAGTGTGTACCAGGTATAAGAGCATAGAAGGGATTTTTGGGGGCGTAAGCAAACAAGGTACACACATCCAATTTTGATTGGCCATGTATTGGCCAATTCCACCACTTCTGTGTTATACGAAAGCTTACCTATGCAATCTGTTTAAAGTATTCATAATCTGTTAAGCCTGGTACACACTTTGAATTATGATTGGCCAATTACTGACCAATTTTACCACCCCCATGTAGTATGAGGATCAACAGATACTGAATACTATGAGCAGATTGTGTATGTACACCCTCATAGTACGTAAAGGTGGTAAAATCTGTCAGTTATTGGCCAATCCTAATTGAAAGTGTGGACTAGGCTTGAGACCTCATACTTTATAGAGGTGGTGAAATTGGTCAGTGATTGGCAAATAAAAATTGGATGTGTGTATGCACCCTAATAGTGAGGACTGTAACAACAAGTTATGTTATGAAATGCACTGATTTATATGTGTAGTAGGTATGCTGTTTTCTTCTTCAGCAATTAATCGTGTGCTCTTTTCTCTCCCTTCTTTGAAGTCATTTTGTAGAAAGTAGATCGATTAGGTAGACCAGCGGGGGTGCACAGGAGAGAGAGGCATGATGAGGCTGTCCATCGCTTAAATGGGAGGTAAGCCATTAGGGGGAGCTCTTGCACTCAATTTATATTTTGAATTGCACTCCATTTAAATGAGTGGCATGAGTGGTGTTGCGGTGAGAAGTACATGCTTCTCTATCTAGCTTCACTTTTCACAGAATAGAATGTAGACTGATATTTGTGGTGTGTCCTGTGAATAAAGCTGAGGGATTTTTTGTACTAATTTCTTGTTCTTGTCTGTTAGGATTTTGCAGCAGCAACAGATAACGCTATTGGGAGAGGATAGTGCTGCCATACTGAATATTGATCTCTGGATCCTTATAGAGGCTGACATCAGAAATCTGTACAGAAGGAACAGGTGATCAACATGACCTCTATTCCCTAATTCATCACTCTGGGATACTTGTAGTACACACAAGAATGATTGTATGTCTTTGATCAGCAGAAATTAGAATTAGCGGGGATACAGGGTATTAGTCAAAGAGTTTAGCTCCTACTCATTCTAGTGCTTGTAGATTGAGGCCTGGAACCCACTACAAAACGCTATCGCTAATCGCAATCGCTAGCGTTTTGTATGAGCAGTTTGTAAGTTATTTCCTGGGCGTTTTAGGGAGCGATTTTAAAAAGTGTATCAATTTGCCAGTGGTTGAGTAGCGATTAGCGTTTTAAAGTCTGATTGGTCCTTTCAATTAATTTTAATTTTGTTACAGTGTGCAGTAACTTGAAAACGCTAGCAAAATCGTTCCGTGCAGGTTTTGATGAGCGATTACGCCAGCGATTATATACTTTACATTGAAGCGCAAAAGCTAACAAAATGCTGCATGTCCTGCGTTTGCGATTTTGCTAATCGCATTCGCTTCTGTGGAATTTGCACCATCCATTTACATTGGCAGAGCGTTTAGGGAAATCGCTAGCGATTTATCACGCTCCCTTAGGCCCGGTTCACATTAGCGGTCGCCGTCCGGAATCGCCGTGCCGGAGCCGGACCGTATGCGGAACGGACGGAACGGACGCACGGCATAGCAATGAAAGTCTATGCGTCCGTTCACATGCGTCCGTTTCGTCCGGATCCGGACTCCGGCGTAAGACCCAACATGCGCTATTTTTTGGTCCGGCTCCTCCGGCAGACGTATCCGGAGCGGAGCCGGACTGCACCATCCGGCCAATACAAACCAATGAGAACCGGAGAGCGCACAATACACTGGCTATAAAATCCGGATGTTCTACCCCACTTCCTATGCGTATTGTAGCGGCGATTTTGGATGGGGACACATAGGCAAGCATTTTGGAGTGGAGCAGCAGTGACGTTTAACGTGCTGGAGATGTTGGCAGTATGTCGGAGGTGGAGGTGAGTGCTAAACAGCGGAGGGCCTGATTCCACAGGTCCACCTTCTGCTGACCTCCCAGACCCCAACATTTTTATTTTATTTCTACTCTCTTTTGCCAAACGGATCCGGATCGCATCCTGATGCACACCTGATGCAACCTGACCGGATCGGATCCGGATCAGAACCGTACGGTTCCGATCCGGTCCGGATCCGGTCAGGTCATCCGGTCCGTTTGGCAGAGAACCGCAAGTGTGAACCGGGCCTAAACGCTCAAAAAATCGCTCTAGTGGGTTCCAGCCCTCAAAGGAATTTCCTGGCTGTCCTGCTGATCCTCTTATACTTTTAGCCATAGAACCTGAACAAGCATGCAGATCAGGTGCTCTGACTGGAAAATTAGCTGCATGTTTGTTTCAGGTGTGTGATTCAGCCACTACTGCAGCCAAAGAGATCAGCAGGACAGCCAGGAGAATGGTATTGTTTAAAAGGAAATACATATAGAAGCCTCTATATCCCTCTCAGGTCAGGCGTCCTTTAGGCTGCATTTCCACTTGTGCGGTGCGGAATCGCCGGGAAATCACCGCAGACGAAATCGCATGCGGGTGCGATTTTGCATGCGTTTTTTCCCGCGATTTCGCATAGGGTAGTAGGTGGGCGATTTTAACCATGTCACTGCCTGTGTAAATTAACATTACCTCCTATGCGAAATCGCGGGGAAAAACGCATGCCAAAACCGCATGCGATTTCCCTATTAGATACATTGCATGTGATTCGCTTAGCGGTGTGCGGGGAGCGAATTCTGACGGCTCTGCCGTGCAGATTTTCCCCGCACACAAAAACGCTCTGCACAATGCACAAGTGGAAACAGGCCCATCCACTTGTATTGGCTGTGCGAATCTGCATGCGGACAACGCATGCGGATTCGCTATAGTGGAAATGAGCCCTTAAAGCTAGTTTCACGCTTTGGTGTTTCTTACCCTGTAATAAAAAAACACTTGATTGCAATGGAGGTGAAAAGTCTGGACCGGAGCTTTTACAAATGCACCCGGTATTAGGTATTAGACGTGTACCACCCTAATATGGTTCATATGGAACGCCACAAGAATTGCTGACAGATTCATGAACCCTATCTTTTATGCATCCGGGATTTGTTGGATCGCTTGTGTTCTGTGCAGCTCTCAAACTTAAACTTCTTTCCGACAGCCTAACGCACATTGGCGGCGGCAGAGAGGCTCTGTTGTTCCTCTGCGCCGCCATATGGCGTCATCTCGAAAGGAGCGAGATTTGATGGTAGCTCGTGTGAGCGTCCGTCACTGTAAACTGGGGCACAGCGATCAGCAATGGCAGGCTGGTTATTTGATTTATTCGCTAAATAATATTTATGTAGTGTTGACATCTCACGCAGCACTGCACAGAGTATAATGTCTAGTCACTTAACTTTCCCTCAGAGGGGCTCACAATCTAATCCCTGCCATAGCCATATGTCTGTGTAGGTTAGTGTAGTGTATGTATTTCAGTCTAGGGCCAATTTAGGGGTGAGGGGAAGGGGATAAAGGGATTTAAAAAAAAAAAAAGTTTATTTTCAAAATATAGGTAATTTTTACTTAAAAAAAAAAAAAAACAGCAGCAGCAATCAAATACCACCAAAAGAAAGCCCTATTTGTGAGAAAAAAGGAGGTAAAATTCATTTGGGTGCTAAGTTGGATGACCGAGCAATAAACCGTTAAAGTTGTGAAGTGGCAAATTGTAAAAAATTACCTGGTCACTGGGGGGTATCAACCTCTGCTCCTCAAGTGGTTAATGAAATGTAAGAGCCTGTCACACATTGCTGGAACATGGCAGGCGACTGACAGTCACAACGTTCTCTTTCATGTGACTTAGGGCCCAGTTCCTGGCAGAGCACACTTCTGCAGCATATCTGAGATGATGTGTCTGAGCTAAAATGATCGCTGTCAGCCTGCAGCAGTGGAGGAGACAGCCAGGGCAGGGTTATGCTATGTCACAGGTTCTCTTTAAGTTGTGAAGGGGAACACCACATTTACCTTCAGGTCCCGTCACTCAGCCTTCTCTCTTTCTGATCCCCATTGTGTCTGCTGCCCCCAATTCTAGCTTGCTCTGAAATCGTTGGTTGGTAGTTTACTGCTCTGTGTTTGCATATAAATGACGCTGTTGCTCCTGTGTTGGATTTGTTTGGTATGCTTTTTATATAGTACTGACATCTTCCATCGCGCTTTATAGAACACGCTGCTGCATGTGAACCCACTGCCCTTAGAGCTCTATGGGCATATTCATATCTCTGTATTTTAACAAGGACTGTGGAGTAAGTACAAAAATCATCCAACTCTGACTACTCAGTTTAGGAAACCTCCGACTCCAGGTACCCAAAATTTCTCCGACTCCTCAATTTCTTAGTCTAATTCTTACCAGGCTGTGGAGTCGGTACACAAATTATCCAACTCAGAATCCACTTATTGAATTCCGCTGACTCCAACTCCAGGTACCCAAAATTACTCCGACTCCTCGACTCAAACTCCACATCCCTGGTTTTAACAGACCATGTTATCCAAACACACTTTCTACAGTTTGTTTCTGGATAATGCGCACATTACATAACAATCCTATTTACTATGAAAAAATAACAGTTCTAACATGCGAAGCATGTATTGCATTATGCCCGCGTTGTAATGTGGTCATTATGCAATGTACATTATGTGGACTTAGCCTCACTGTCCCTCTGAGGAGCTCAGCTTACCACAAGCACAATCTAATGTTCGTGTTGATTTAAAGCAGGGGTGCCCACACTTTTTTCGGCTCGCGAGCTACTTTATAATTTGCAGAGTCCAGGAGATCTACCAACATTTAGGTAGCTAGGCATAGGTGCCTTCAGTATAGGTAGCTAGGTATACGTGTCTTCAGTATAGGTAGCTAGGTATACGTGTCTTCAGTATAGTTAGATAGGTATAGGTGCCTGAAGTATAGTTAGCCAGGTATTGTATAGTTAGGTATAGAAGCCTTCAGTACAGATAGCTAGGTGTAGTAGGGGCCTTCAAGAGAACCCGAGGTGGGTTTGAAGAATATTATCTGCATACAGAGGCTGGATCTGCCTATACAGCCCAGCCTCTGTTGCTATCCCAAACCCCCCTAAGGTCCCCCTGCACTCTGCAATCCCTCATGAATCACAGCCATGCTGCTGACAAACAGCTTGTCAGAGCTGGCTGTGTTTATCTCTATAGTGTCAGTCTGCTGCTCTCCCCGCCTCCTGCAGAACTCCAGTCCCCGCCTGCATCCCTTCCCTCCCTGCTGATTGGAGGGAAGGGACAGGGGCAGGGACCGGAGTTATGCAGGAGGCGGGGGAGCAGCTGAGACTGACACTACAGATGTAAACACAGCCTCACAACATGGCTGTGATTTATGAGGGATTGCAGAGTGCAGGGGGACCTTAGCAGGGTTTGGGATAGCAACAGAGGCTGGGCTGTATAGGCAGATCCAGCCTCTGTATGCAGATAACATTCTTTAAACACACCTCGGGTTCTCTTTCAGTATAGGAAGCCAGGTATAGTGTAGTTAGGTGTAGGTGCCTTCAGTATAGTTAGCCAGGTATAGCGTAGTTAGGTGTAGGTGCCTTCAGTATAGTTAGCCAGGTATAGTGTAGTTAGGTGTAGGTGCATTCAGAATAGTTAGCCAGGTATAGTGTAGTTAGGTGTAGGTGCCTTCAGGATAGTTAGCCAGATATAGTGTAGTTAGGTGTAGGAGCCTTCAGTATAGTTCGCCAGGTATAGTGTAGTTAGGTGTAGGTGCCTTCATTATAGTTAGCCAGGTATAGTGTAGTTAGGTGTAGGTGCCTTCAGGATAGTTAGCCAGGTATAGTGTAGTTAGGTGTAGGTGCATTCAGGATAATTAGTCAGGTATAATGTAGTTAGGTGTAGGTGCCTTCAGGATAGTTAGCCAGGTATAGTGTAGTTAGGTGTAGGTGCCTTCAGGATAGATAGCCAGGTATAGTGTAGTTAGGTGTAGGGGCCTTCAGTATAGTTCGCCAGGTATAGTGTAGTTAGGTGTAGGTGCCTTCATTATAGTTAGCTAGGTATAGTGTAGTTAGGTGTAGGTGCCTTCAGTATAGTTAGCCAGGTATAGTGTAGTTAGGTGTAGGTGCCTTCATTATAGTTAGCCAGGTATAATGTAGTTAGGTGTAGGTGCCTTCAGTATAGTTAGCCAGGTATAGTGTAGTTAGGTAGGTGTAGGTGCCTTCAGTATAGTTATCCAGGTATAGTGTAGTTAGGTGTAGGTGCCTTCAGGATAGATAGCCAGGTATAGTGTAGTTAGGTGTAGGTGCCTTCATTATATTTAGCCAGGTATAATGTAGTTAGGTGTAGGTGCCTTCAGTATAGTTAGCCAGGTATAGTGTAGTTAGGTGTGGGTGCCTTCAGTATAGTTAGCCAGGTATAGTGTAGTTAGGTGTGGGTGCCACTTACCTCCCTCCAGTTCCAGTGGCGGTGTCTGGGGCTCCTCCTTGTCTCCCCTCCTTCAGCCGTGCTGCCTAGAGTGCAGATCGGTGGCTAAATGAACATTCCGGCGGGCGAAGCTATGACGTTGCGGCGTCCTCCGCTGCACTGCCTCTCTCCTTCTCTGCCTTCTAATTGGCCAGCGGCCGGCAGCAGAATCTGATAGCTGCCGGCCGCAAAATTTAACATGCCGCGGTCGCGAGCTACCGGTAGATCAGATCAGGTGCTCTAAGGGCCCATTCACACTAGAGCGTTTTGCCGGTGATTTCGGCCAAACGCTCAAGCGCTAGTGCTTTTTAATGCGCTAGTGCAATAAAAACCTATGGGCCCGTTCTCACTTGGGTGATTTGCGTTAATCGCCGGCACCAGACCCCGACGTTTAACCTAACCTGCTAGTTTAGTGCTGCTGTGGGCATCCTTCTTTGACAAGTGATTTGGTTCAGTTTTTCCCTAAACACATTGTAGTTCTATATATTACAAAATGATTAATGAGTGGTGCTTGGTTAGATTGAGGGGGAGCATTTAGTTGTGTTCAGTGACTTTATAGTATACTGAATGCTGTGGTTAGGGGAGTAATAATGGCCCCTGCCACCCCTGCATTGTGGGGGGGCACACAGTGGATAAGGGGGCACAGCTATGATGACATGCAAAGCATGGCAGCGGAAGCGTCAGACATTACCTGTCAGCGGAGCTAGTGACGTCTTCCTCGCGCCTCTCTTCAGCCGCGCCTGAAGAGAGGAGTAAAAAAGGATGTGTTGCTAGCTTCACTGCCATGCTCTGCTTGCTCGTGGGGGGGGGGGGAAGTGTCACACTGGGACGCTTTGCAGGCGTTTTGCATCGCTTTGCCGATTTCTGCAAAGCATTGTGCAGTATGTATACCTATGGGATCATTCACACTGCTGCGTTTGCCATTTGCGAAAATTGCAAATGCGCAGCATTTTTTGAACGATTGTGATTCTCTTTCACTGAAAGAAAATCCCGATCACACTTTACAATCGCAAGTGTGATTGGAAAGCAAAATCAGTATTCGATTGCAATCATGTTTGCCAAAATGGGCCCTTAAAGGTTTTGCAAGGGGCCTGGCCAGCTCAGCCTTGATGAGGGCCCGCAGGGCTCTAGTTATGCCCCCGGCTTTGATTGGTTGTTTCGGTACTTTTCCGTTAACCGGGCGCAAGTTTAATAGGGCAAAGTAATGTGTTCTGTGAGCCCGTTAGCCGCCCGCAACTTTAATAGGGCAAAGTAATGTGTCATGTGAGCCCATCCGCTGCTATTGAGAGGCCAGTGCTGCCTGTGTATATATAGGCAGGCAGGGCACAGGATCACCGGGAACAGGGAAGTAAAGGTCGCACATCAATGGTTGGGAAAGGCGGCTGTGTGTCTGACTCCCCGTGCCAAATTCTCCTCAATGTCCCTGTAAGCCGAACTCGCAGCACAGCTCTCCCCCCCCCCCACCAGCTAACGGAATAGCACCCATTTAATTAATTTACAAATAAGACGGCGGCAATGTTAACAGAATATGCCGCCTGCCTCCTCTCCTCCCCCCTGCCTCTCTCCTAAAAAACACTGGCAGCTGGGGGGACTCCCCCCAGAGTCGTTCGTCGCAAGAAACAAGCAGAGCGGGGAGGCTGCAGACATTGATTCTGCGAGCAGGAACGAACAGCAGGATTCCCTGCCGCGACGAACGACTCTGGGGGACACACGCCTCTCCCCGGCTGCCAGTATTGTATAGGAGAGAGGCAGGGGGAGGAGAGAGAGCCGAAGCCGGCGGAGTATTCTGTTACAATGCCCTATTAAACTTGCGCCTGGCTAACGGAAAGGGAGGGGCATGAATTGATAGGAGGAGTTTTCCAAACAACAGAATAGAACATGTTGTGGTCAGAAAACAGCAACACAAGTGAGATTAAGGCCTGGTTCACACCGAAATTGCTAGCGCTTAACGATTTTGCTAAGCGATTTTGTAAATCGTTTTCTAGAGCGATTTTTTTTTTTTTTTTTTTTTTTTTTTTTTTTTTTTGCACATTCATTTATGCTTACAAGTCCGCTGGGGAATTGCACACCACCGTGGAGGTGCTGGATTAAGATATCGTGCAAAACAAATCCAGGTAATCCGCACACTCTGTATGAACCAAGTTCAATATTTTAATTCAAGTTGAGTGACACATGCCATTCCATATATTTTTTTTCCGCATTGACGCGTGTCAGCGGCCGAGCTCCGCCTATGGGCGACCTTGTTTACAGGTCGCCGTGACGACGGAGGATCACGTGGGCAAGTCGGACTGACAGCAGTACCGGCCTATCGCAGTGTTCAGCAAATGTGCGCAGCCGCAGCGTGCAATACACCGGCGCTGGTGGCGGGGGAGGAGTTCGCCCGATACTGATTGATGCCGGCAGAGGCCAGTCCGGTTCACCAGCTGGGGTAACTCCCTCCTGCACGAGAGGCGGGATTCTGCCCCTAACGGTTGTGACAGCATACGAGCTGGGGACCCTTCGTTGCATGACGGGCCGGTGGACTACATTGGGGACCAAAAGGCAGGTAACTTGGTCACTGGGATGTCAGGGGTATGTTTGATCCCCTTGGTGTTACGCTGATGTTTACTGTACAAGTGTTTTAGCTTTGTGTACATATGCTAATGATGTATTGTAGCGGCAATTTTGAATGAGCCAGGTGAGTGGCTTATGATCAGAGGGATTGCTTATAAGTAGGTTTGTCTGTTCTTCACATTGTCACCATTCTGAGTTTTGTTACCTTGACAAAGGGGACTCCAGGGGGCCCCGAAACGAATCGTGGTATATGGAATGGCATGTGCCACTCAACTTGAATTAAAATATTGAACAGGGTTCATACATAGTGTGCGGATTACCTGGATTTTTTTTTCATTTATGCTTAATCGCTCGAAAAAATGCTACATGAAGCGCGTTTGCGATTTTAAAAGAATCACAATGTTGCTGCGGGAATATGCTCATAGGGTTGCAGTAGCCAAGCGCTTTTCAAAACGGTGACGAACTGAAAAGCGCTGTTGTTGTGAACTAGCCCTTTTTTGCATCTTAACTGAGGCTTAATTAATCTTGTACATGAAGCAAGGTGCAAAATAAAGAAACCCAGAGCACACAGCCAGGCTTCAGCTGCTCAATAATACAAGCATCCTGGCTGATTACTGGTGACACCTGTTGCACTTTTAGGGACTTGTTCACATTGTGAAAAGCAAAGCAGAACCATCTGCTGTTAGGCTGACCTCAGTCATTACACAGAGATGCACGTGTCAGTGGCGTATTGTATCATGCCGCAGCCATACCACACTAGTGGAATGACTTTGTTTTCCATGCAGTGTTTCCTTTGTGTGGGCTGCTGTGTGTAGTGCTGTGTATGACACTGAACGTGGTGTAAACAAAGATTTACTACACCGGTTTTGCCATTAATCTTGATAAATCCGCTTCTTTGTTCCCTGATCATGACCTTTGTCCTTCCTCTCTGATTGGCTGACGCTTTTTTCACACGGGGTGTGCTGCTGGAACGTTCACCAGAGTGCTGCCAGAGAAGCAACAGACAGATGGACAAGTTATGAACTTTGCCATTCATCTCTGATAGGATATTGCCCTAGGGGCGCTCGCTGGCTGGGCCCCCTCCCCCAAGTAATCTTCCCACTCCACCACCCCCCTTCCCCTTCCCGTGGTCAAGTGTTGCAGGCTCACCTGTCACAGCAGAGCAAATACTCACCTCCTCCGGTATCCGGCATCTTTGAATTGCCACCGCGAGCATCTGTACCACTACTACAGAGGCAGCGGGGTGGAGGGAGTAGGATTAGGTGGAGGGAGGATGTGTGCATAGCCATACATTACCTTGTCCCCGCCGTAATCGCTCCTTCACTTCTTCAGTTAGTTTGCTGTAGTCCTGCATCCATCCATTCACCATGTGGCTTCAGTCCCCGCATGGTGATTGGCTGGCTGCAGGACTCCTGCAAACCAACTAGGAAGTTAAGGAGCAATGACGATCGCCGGCCGGGACAAGGTAATGTATGCCTATGTACACGTCCTCCCTTCACCTAATCCTACTCCCTCCACCCCGCTGCCTCGTCCCCCCCCCCCCACCCCTGACCGCGGCTGCATAACACTAGTCCCCCTGGATTTTTTCACCGTTCCGCCGATAAATGTATCATAAAACGTTATTTACTGTTTTATGTATCTACATTAAAACAGTAGATGGCGATTTATGATACATTTATCGCAGAACAGTGCGCCATTTTTAACTTGACCGGCTAGGTTTAGCTATAGTGAAATATCGGTATTTAATGCCGTTATTTTACTATCTTTCTTTACACTTTAATAGGAGAAAATCGGTAAATTTAACAGTATTCTACTATCGGCTTCCCTGGCCGCTCAAATTTCCAGGCACCCTTTTATTACGTACACGCCAGCGTTATATAATATACCACTAATAGTAATACTAATTATGGTGAAGAGATAAGATCAGGGATGCTCAAATTCGGATTCGGAAGATACCCGGATAGTTGCAATCCGGATATCTCCCAGTAATGCTGTGCGGGCTGGGCGGGGGGGGTCAAGCTTACCTCTCTGACGTCTTCTTCGCTCGTCCCTCGGCGCCTCCCATGATGCGGTCCACGCGGCGGTCACGTGACTACAAACACTTCCTCCTTCCGGGTTGAAGGAGGAAGCGTTTGTAGTCACGTGATGCGCGTGGACCGCATCGTGGGAGGCGCTGAGGGACAAGCGAAGAAGACGTCAGAGAGGTAAGCTTGACCCCCCCGCCCAGCCCGCACAGCATTACTGGGAGATATCCGGATTGCAACTATCCGGGTATCTTCCGAATCCGAATTTGAGCATCCCTGGATAAGATAGAGGAAGGTTTAGTTTATGTGAGCCTTAAATATGATGGTAGAGCATTGCTATTTAGTAAGAGGGCTTTTTGGTCTCTTTTAGGGCCCGTTCACACTTAATAAAGCATTGCACCGGTGATTTCACTACCATTAGCGCAGTAAAATCACTGTACACTTTTGTGATTCAGAGCAATAGCGATCAGCGCTTTATTAAGAACTGTACCGCACTCCAGAATCGTGGCAAAATGCTGCAGGTAACACGTTTTGCGATCGGCGCTAATTGCAAAATACCCGTGATCAGTGCCAATCGCGGTAGTGAGATCACTGCCATATGTTAGAGTAGCACTAGCGCTTTAAAAATCACTAGCACTTTGGCGATTAGCAGGAATCGCCCGCTAATCACCCTTGGGTGAATGGGCCCTAAGTCCCCATACTTTCCTAATGGTTCTCGGTCACCATGAGATACTTAGGTATTCTGTTTAAAGGGAACTTAAACTGAGAGGGATATGGATGCTTCATGTTAAACAATACCAGTTGCCTGGCAGCCTTGCTGATCTCTTTATCTGCAATAGTGGCTGAATCACAGACCTGGAACAAGCATGCAGCTAATCCAGTCTGACTTCAGTCAGAGCACCTTATCTGCATGCTTGTTGAGGGGCTGTGGCTAAAAGTATTAGACACACGGGATCAGCAGGAGAGTCAGGCTCCTGGTATTATTTTAAAAGGAAAAATCCATATCCTTCTCAGTTTAGGTTCCCTTTAAAGGGAGTCTGAAGTGAAAATAAAAAACAGATACTCACCTAAGGAGAGGGAAGGCTCTGCGTCCTATAGAGACTTGCCGGTCTCCGCGCTCCCCCAAAGAGTCCCACGTTTGCAGTCTCTGACCGATCGGTCGGAGACTACTCTCTTCTGCTTCTGCTGGGCTTTGGGAGACTACGGAAGCACTCGGGATTCTGAAGTCAGGCGGCTCCGCACTGCGCACACGCGAGCGGCCCAAGTGCATGTGTGCCCAAGTGCTTCCGAAGACTTCTGAAGCCTCCCACAGCGGGAGATCTGGAACGCGAGGACTGTGAGGAGAGCCCTCTCCTTAGGTGAGTATCTGTTTTTTATTTTTATTTTACTTCAGGCGTGAGATCTATGGAAGCTGCAATATTTATTTCCATGAAAACAATACCAGTTGCATGGTATTTCTGGTCAGTAGGGTCTAAGCCTAGGAGCTGCGTTATAAAATTTTATAACACAGCTTACCGCTCTGCAATAAAAAGTCTATGCGACCTTCACAGTCTGACGTTAGCATTGCATTGTAGTGTGTAGTGTTATGGTAATGCACTGCTGCAGTGCGTTACCTCTAAACGCACAGGTTGGCAGGTACAAGAAAGCATACTTTTCATTGCCTGTATGCTTTACTGTACCTGCGTAATACAACAGTAATCCAGCATTAATCTGCTTTACCACTATTTTGTTGCATTATAATATTGCATTGCAACTTTACAACGCAACATCCCACTGTAAGGGCCTGTTTCCACTGGATAGGTTTTCGCTCCGAATCCGCAGTTTCCCCGCAGGCAAATCGCGCGGGGCAACTCTGCCATAGGAAACTACGGCGCCGCCGGCCAAATTGCTTACCCTAGCGATTCGGCCGACACTGCCCACAGTTTTCGCGCGGGAGGCTGCGAATCCCATAGGCGTGCATGGCACAGCTTCTGGGATTCGCGTGCATTCCCGCAGAGCCGGATGTGCCACCGCGCGTCTCGCAGCTGCGCGCGTTGGCTAGTGGAAACGGGCCCTAAACCTAGCCTTAATCACACACCTGAAACAAGCATGCAGCTAATCTTTATCATAGACATCTGATCTGCATGCTTGTTCAGGGTCTGTGGCTTTAGAGGCAGAGGGTCAGCAGGACAGCCAAGCAATCTGCATTAATAAACATGTCAGCCTCCATATCTCTCTCAACCCAGGTTTCCTTAAAATATGATGTTAAAAATCTGTATCTGAAAGAATAACACTGTTTATTAACTGTCTTGTAATTACTGGTCTATGTAATCCATTCTGTAATGGGAACAGTGTGAAGTGTGAAAATCCCCACCGCTGCCTTCCAGGGAAATCCCTGACATGACTGTCCAATAAAGCTATGTAAACCCACCTCCCCCCTACAAAGACCACCTTAGGCTGCCAGAGACAGACGTGTGCAGCTCGCGTTCCCACGTCGCAGCGCTATTGGGGTCTTCATGGAATTAAACTTGGAAGAGGTCGCCCTTCTGATCCCCCCCCCCCCCCACTCTGTCCCTTGCAAGTAATTGGCCTTGTATTGTAAAAGACCCCCTGGCCATGAAAGGGTTTAGTATGAATTCCTTTAAAGGGATGGGGGGAGGTGATTTTTTTTTTTCTTTCCTCGAGAAGTCTGTTTGTGATTAACATGGAAAAAGCATTGTGCAAAAATCAGTAAACAGACAAAAAAAAATTCCCTTTTTAGTGCTACCCCCCCCCCCCCCCCCCCCCCCTTTATTCTTCCATCTGCAGCAGCATTGATGAAGCGAGCTCAGGATCAGATGGTGCCTGATTAATAGCAGAGGTTTTGACACGACCACAAGTTCTGCATGTCCTTTCAATTAGCTGCACTTTCCCAGTCACTATGCCAGATTCAGGGGGGGTAGACGAGGGGAGGGACCGCAGAGCAGAAAGAAGGGGGGGTGCCCTCTGCGAGTGTGACAGAGGTACACGCCACACTTAGGAAAAGTTTGCTGTAGTTTGGAGAGTTTGCAGCGTGCATCCCTCCCCTTCTTCTCCTCGTCCTGCTCTCCTCACTGTACAATTCATACAAGGGGCTGCCTTCATTTTTTTTCTCCTCTTTTTTTCCTTTTTGACGTGTTGCTGAGCTGGCTTTCTTGATAAGGCCGTTATCTGTGCCATGCATGCATGACAGCTCCAAACAAACATCATATACAGCCCAAGCTGGACGCACGTACGGGCTGAGCCTGCGAGCGTGGCGACTGCACGGTAAGTTTATGCCACAGTTATTTGTCACCGTTTCCTAATGGCTATACAGCCACATGATTAACTGAATGACAGCACCTGTCAGTTCATGATTAGCCCGGTGCAGCATTCTAGTTCTAGTCTAAGATCAAAGGGACAAGTCATAATAAAAGTAACATGCTGCTGTTATATTCAACTTTATGCTCAGGACTCTGTCGCTGCTGCACTACAAGCCCTAAGTGCTTTATCAGGCTGTGCTGGGATGTGTAGTTCGCGAGAGATGCAGTTTTTTTTTCTAGGTTTTTGATAAAAGTAGCAGGGACTGTAGCTCTCATCTGTCACAACACACACAGCCAATATGCACTAAACTCCTAAGTGATATTTTCAAACCTGGCAATAAAATGCATTTCAAATCACCAGCAAGAAAATACATAAAAAACAAAATACTTTTGATAGTACTTTCCCACCTACTTTATGGTACTTTTTCAACGGCACACTGTTATTATTATTATTGTGATTATATAGTATAGTGCCAACGTCTTCCGCAGCCCTGTACTGAGTATATATAGTCTTGTCACTAACTGTCCCTCAGAGGGGCTCACAATCTAATCCCTACCATAGTCCTAAATCTATGTACAGTATGTATCGTGTAGTGTATGTATTGTAGTCTATTGCCAATTTAGGGGGAAGGCATTTAAGTTTTCTGTATGTTTTTGGGATGTTGGAGAAAACCAGAGTGTCCGGAGAAAACCCACATAGACACAGGGAGAGAATACAGATTCAGATAGTGCCCTGGCTGGGATTTGAACTGGGGACAAGTCGCTGCAAAGTGAGAAGGCTAACCACTATGCCACCATATCCTGTAGTGTATGTATCATCGTTAGGGGGGGAAGCCATGTAACTTATCTGTATGTTTTTCCGATATTGGAAGAAACTGTAGTGCCTGGAGGAAACCCACACAACAAAGGGAGAACATATAAACTCCATGCAGATAGTACCCTGGCTGGGATATGAACCGGGGACTCCAGCGCTGCAGGGTGAGAGTGCTGACCACTACACCACCGTGCTGTTGAAAAGTTTTTTTTTCGGAGAAAATTTAGGAGAAAAAGTTAATTGCATATGGGCCATTCAATTTACTATTTTTCACCCAAGTTTTTTCTCCTAGGATATCATTTTTCATCTTCTGTTTAAAGCAAACCTGTGACTTTCTAAAACACAAAAGTTAAAGCCTTTGGTTGATCCAGAGGCTTCTCTGATCCTTCTTGAGCCCACTACTGGTTGTTGGGACCCTCCTCTCCTTTGCGGCCCGGTTGCTGGGACCCTCCTCTCCTGTCTGTGAATGAACGCCGTGCACCTGTGGCTCCATACTTCTGCACGGAGGCGTGTCGTCGGCGGCACTCGTACACAGCTGGGATTGTGGCTGAGCAACCTTATTCCACAAGTCCGTATCGAATAGGTTCAGGGAGTCCAAGCGCTGAAACAGTGAGCTCAAGGGGGAGTTCCCTCTGCTGAGGTAAGTTTCTAAGGCGGGGGGGGGGGGGGGGGTGTTGAGGTTCGCCACAGGTACAATAGCTTTTCAGCACTCTGCAATTGAAGAAGTAACAAAAAGTAGGTAGCTTAAAGCCTCGTCTACACGTAGCGATCCAGCAGCTTGATTAACCGCCGGATCGCCTCTTCCTCATCCCCGTGCGTACCCGCCGCGTCACCGCTCGCCCGTGCGTGGCATTCAATCTGCCCTTGTCCCCGCCCGGCGCCGCTTATCTTCCGCTCGATTCCCTGCCATTGTCCCCTTGTGGGGAACGTGCAGGGAATCGGTGGTGGCGAGATCCGACCTGTCGGATCTTATCAATCGAGCGATTGATAAGCCAAATCGCCGCCGGATCGCTACGTGTAGACGTAGCTTAAAAGATATTTTATTGATAAAGTGTACAAATACCACCTAGATGAAAACCTAGGAGACAAAGTACATTGAATAAAGGCCTTGATGTTAGATTCAGGTGATATTGCTGATGGGTTTGGAGGATAAAGCCCTTGAGAGTTTTTATGACTTAACTTTCAGCAGTGTCACAGCTGGATGTGACGCCAAACTGAAGAAAAAGTACTTTAGAAAGTTAAGTCTTAATTAATGTTGGCAAGCAGACATTTCTGGAAATTACAGGATGCGTTTCAGATCTGCAATATTGAAATCTTTACTTAACTGTAACTTATGGCTCAGTCAAGAAAATGCCTCATTTGTTGTTTTTGTGCCTTTTGCTACATTGCATATGTACGCATGTTTGTCTTTTATGATATTTTCTTTGTAGCTGTTTCTTGTTATAATCGAAAAGTTGAGTGTAAAGGGGCTCATACACTGGTCGATTTCAGCGTTTGATCGACCAATCGCAAATGGATGTACGATCGAACGGCCGAATTTCGATCAATTTGATCTATCTGACAGGATGGAAAATCTAGGTCGATCTGCTGCTAGCAGCAGATCGATGGCCCATAGAGTTGCATTGGATCTAATGGTGCAGTAATGCCTTTAGGCTGCTTACACACCAAGACGTTACAGGCGCACGTTAGTGCGCCTGTAACGCTCCCCCAACGCACAGCAATGTAACACAAGTGGGCTGTTCACACAGCCCACGTTGCGTTACATGTAACGCTGCACGTTCGGTGCAAAGTGCAGCATGCTACGGCGTTGGAGCGGCTATAGCCGCGTTAGACTGTTTGCACATGCGCAGTGGGGGGCGGAGAGGAGGCGGGGAGAGCCAGCTACAGTAGCCGCGCACATGGCTACTTAATATTCACTGCACTGGCGGTAGCTGATTGGCCGGCAGGACCACGTGATGCGGAGTGTCTCGCTCCACATCACGTGGTCCCGCTGGCCAATCAGCGCCACTCTGGGAGACATTATAGGAATCGAGCCGCCGAACGCGGCTCACTCTACCGTCGGCTTTTGCAGCACCATACGTTGTGTTAGGTGCACGTTATGCGACCTTAACGTGGCACCTAACACAACGTCTTGGTGTGCAAGAAGCCTGAGGACCAATTTGTGACATGAATTTACAGAAAAAGGTCAGCACTATGTAAATCACTAATACTAAATATGTTTGTCTGCAATAGAAGTGATGGTAGTTGACAGACGCATCTCCCTGCTGTCACTTACCCCGTCTGCCAGTGATCATCAACTCAAATCATGGTGACTTTTCTTCTCGGCACTTGCTGCTTTGTCACAGTAAAAGTCTAAATATCACTCTTGTCTCTAAAGTGCCCATACATCTCTAGACTTGGCGGCCGATCGACCATCCGTTTGATAATTATTATAGAATCGGATGAAAATCGGTGCCACCATGAGCATTGATGATGGGCCAAAATTGGTCGCATATATTGATCGAACGTGCAGCAAGATGTCAGGCCGTAGTGGTCAATCAGGTGCGCAACGGTAAAGACGAGTGATATCGGGGCGAGTAACGAAACCCCTGGCACTGTTCCATCTGTGTATACATGTACCCTCGTGTGTATTTTTACATTACGCGTCCTTTGTCCTCACTGTGTGGTGCCCATCTGTCTTTGGAACCGCCCTTCTTCCATTAGTGGTATATATGCCCCCCGGCACAAAGCACACCACACATGCGCCATGTGCTATACACCGGCAGCGTGTATAACGCTAATCGGAGGGGGGGGGGCAATGGCGGACTCGGCCAATTACTGCAAGATTTCATGCTGAATTGGGAATCGGCATGCGGTGTATGGGCAGCTGACAGATCTCTGTCTAATCAGAGATAGATTTGTCTCTTGGTCCAATCTGCCCATCATTGCCTGATGTATGGCTACTCTTAGTATAGCATTTTTCCCAAAGTGTAGAACTGATTCCACTGGTAAGACTCGCACTCAATGTAGGTGGGAAGTTTCATTGCCCCGGATGTTCATAGAGATTTGCCTTGTGGGCTAAGCATTCAACTACCAGATCCCAAAACTAATACCAGAGGGAATGAAGCAGTATTGTTTGTGTGGGTGTTGCATTGGACATTTCGTAAACATGTCCTGAATTGATGGTGATAGTAGCAGTTGGTTGCCACACATGATAGCTTTTAGTAGTACAGGTGGTTGGCCCCCCAAAAAAGTGCAGACGAATAGCGTGGGAGCAATCCGTGCGCATGGGGCTGGAGGAAGCCCCAGGTTTGTATAAATCTTTTATTATTTTTAATCTCTGGTTTCCTTTAAATAATGAAAACCTCCTATTTTAAAGAGAACCTGAGCCGAAGCTCGGGTTCAAAATCTCCTACTACTATTTCTACGTAGAGAGGGAAGCCTCAGGATCCTAATGATGTTTCCCACGGTTGTAGCAAGCCCCTCATTTCTAAGCTTGCCTCATTCACATCGCGCTCCGTGGTACTGCGCATGCGGGGGAGGGCTTGCACGGCCATTGTGCGCACTTATACCAGGAAGAGGAGCTGTGTGGCCCTGATGTGAAGGGGGCTGCGCTCAGCAATGAGGGGCTTGCTACAACCGCGGGAAGCATCATTAGGATCCTGAGGCTTTCCTCTCTAAGTAGTAATAGTAGTAGGAGATTTTAAACCTGAGCTTCGGCTCGGGTTTGTTTTAAAAAGGTTTTCACTATTTAAAGGAAATCAGAGATCTAAAATAATAAAAGCTTTCTACACATTGGGGCGTCCTCCTGCACGGATCGCTCCCACGCTGCCGTCCTCTGCTGCCGGCAGCTTCGGTGAGTAAAGTGCGCTCTCTACGCAAGTGAAGTGCGCTCTCTCCATAACTCTCCAGCAGTTGCTGGAGCACACTTCCTCTTGTGCAGACCGGCCGCGACTGGGCGAAAATAACGAGACCCGATACCGAAACAGCAGAGGACGGTGGCGTGGGAGCGATCCGTGCGCATGGGGCTGGAGGAAGCCCCAGGTATGTATAAATCTTTTATTATTTTTGATCTCTGGTACACTTTGATAGACAATGGGGGGAAGTAGGGGAAATGACAAAACATCATTGCTTTGCCAAAGGATTAGAATACTGGTAACCTAATAACTACTTTGCCAATAGCTGGCTTTGTGCCACAATCATACCATCCATTCCTCTGAGGTCCTCACAGTTTAGGCAGGGGTCACACTTCTCGTTCAGTTTTCTGAAAAGTGTAGAAAACTGAAAGACAAGTGTGACCCCTGCCGTTTTTGCTGCGTCTGTATGCAAAAAAACAAGTGTTTTTTTTTCACAGCAGCTAATGTAATTGATAGGAAAAATATGCAGAATTATGCTGCAGGATTTCAGTTTTTTTTCTGCGTGTGAAATTTGCATTCATGTGTGACCCTGCCGAATGATGAGTTCTCAGTTGAAAACAGTTTTTCTGTGCAGAAAATGCGCACAAAGTGTGACTCCCTACCTTAAAGGGGAACTGAAGAGAGAGTTATATGGAGGCTGCCATGTTTAATCCCTTTTAAGCAATACCAGTTGCCTGGCAGCCCTGCTGATCCTCTGCCTCTAATACTATTAGCCATAGCCCCTGAACATGCATGCAGCAGATCAGGTGTTTTAGACTTTAAAGTCTGATCTTACAAGACTAGCTGCATGCTTGTTTCTGGTGTTAATCAGATACTACTGGAGATAAATAGACCAGCAGGGCTGCCAGGCAACTGGTATTGATTAAAAGGAAATAAACATGGCAGCCTCCGTATACCTCTTACTTCAGTTCCCCTTTAATGTTCCTACAGAAGTGCATGGCTAGCTGGGAGCACCAGGAGGAGACACATGCTGATTCTTTGATGATGAGGTCTTGACTGGAATATAAGCCTGGGAGCCGCTGCAAGACGACAGTGCTCATCACGTAGGCACCCTGCTACGCTATGACGTTATGAAGTAATGAATGTACATTTATGAGCATTCTAGGCTCTCCTAGCTTGTATTTTCCAGGCCAGTTGCTGCTGTTTCTCTGAAATTAGAATGGGAAGCTGGCTCAAGCTAAGCAAAAACACGTTTACATATGTTTACCTAACAGTAATAATGAAGCATTTGGATTGTGCCATCTCATGTCTATGGTTAGGCTGTCCATAGATTTCATCCAGAGCAATAAATGCTGTGGCATGTCCTGTCTGTAATGCAGGAGATGTATCAAATTACTGTAGAGTTTCGGTTATACGAAATTATTAGTATTAGCTAGGCCTATTTTTGAGATTGGTCGGTTTTACACTCAAACGGTGCGGTGATCACGCCGCAGGGGAGTCTGCTGCCGCATCACAGCGCCAGAGAATCTGTTCATATGACCCTGCACCACGGTGTGGCGACAGGGTCATATGCATAGACCCGCCCCTTGGTTAGTGACGTACTCCATGCTGGACAGGAAGTAGGTCAGTGGGATTCTGCCTGCATCACCCATTGACTTACATTACTACATGATCCTTGCGGTAAGAGCGGTTCACGCGGTAACACGATGCAGATTTTGCGTCAGGTCGGATGTTTCTGGCGCATTAAAGGAGTTCTGTGGACTGTTTAAATAAACAAAAACCACCACTTACCTGGGGCTTCTACCGGCCCCCTGCAGCTGAAATGTCCCACGCCGTCTACTCCGATCCGGTCTAATCAGCCGTCTGATTAGACTGCAGCTGTGTGGCTGTGGCTTCGTACTGCGCCCGTGCAGTGACGCACGCGGGAGCGAGCATTATTCGTCTTGTTAGATGAATATTACAACGGGACCGGCGGCGGGGAGAAGAGGATCGGAGGAGACGGCGTGGGACATTTCAGCTGCAGGGGGGCTGATAGAAGGTCCAGGTAAGTGGTGGTTTTTGTTTATTTAAACAGTCCACAGAGCCCCTTTAACTCTGCAAGGCTCCATTGACTTATATTGCACTTACGGCATCTTGCGGTAAGGGAGGGTGAACCAACACAGGTTCACAATGCCACAATAAACTTTATCCAGCATCAGCCAATCCCCTTCGGTGCGGGAAAACCGAGACTTTACTGTACTACTGACTACATACTAATGACACAGCCAGCAAATGGTTGCAGAAAACCACCTTTGACAAGTTTGTTCCCAATTTGGCATAGAATAGTGTACCATATGGTCACACAGTTGATCGTCAGTGTGGTAGACCTTTCACTTACGGGATATGTCTTTGTTCCCTCAATCCTACCACACTGCACTATGCCCGTTGCCCATAGGCTTCCATTACTCCAAGCACGATGCTTGCGGTAACGTCCTGCTGCCCTTGCATCAGCTCGGATACTTCCGGCGCACCACAACAGACTGCAATAAGCATGAAAGTCTCCTTGGACTTCCATTGCTTTTGCGCCCTCTTGGGGTAAAATAGAGTAACGCAATGCAGGAATCAGGACGGCTGCAGGGGGCTTGTGGAAGCCCCAGGCAAGGGAAACTTTTTTACTTGCCATGGTTAAGGTTCACTTTAAATACTTATTTCCCTGCATATTTACGAAGTATATTGATGTTGATGGGATGAGTTTAGGGGAATAGCTGCAAGTTTAGGGCATCCAGAGCAAAATTTTGATTGAGTTACTACCGAAGTGTGTCTTACATTTGCAGTTCCCTCCATAGTGTATTGCTAGGTCTATAGTGTATATTTACTCTGACCTCACTTACACCACTGAGAAAGATTAGGACCCCGTTATGTCCACTGGCAGGCAAGAGACCTTTTTACTTGGTGATTGGATGAGCAGTGCGCTGTGACCAGACTGGGAGCCAGGGCTGTGGAGTCGGAGTAATTTTGGGTACCTGGAGTTGGAGTCGGTGGTTTCATAACCTAAGGAGTCTGATGATTTTTGTACCGACTCCAAAGTCCTGCTGGCAGCATTCTGTGACTGCTGACTGGATTGGGAACACTGTGTAATTGCTGATTGGACGAGGAGTGCTGTGTGACTCTGCTTTGAGCATTGTATGGCTGACCTGGGGACACTATGTGACTACAGATCTTAAAATAAAACTCAGCTGTTGTTGAAAATTGCCTTCAAACAAATCAATGGTCTGCAAAAGTCTGTCATTCCATTTCAGTTTGCTGCCGGCTATGAATTTTTTAAAATGACTGAAGCTTAAAATTGTCCTTCCTTTCAAGCCTGGAATCTGTACTCTTTTAGGGGACTATGGACTGCATAGAAATCGCCATTGTTGCTGCAGGAGCAGTGTGCTGCCCCGAGTAGAAACTTCATTTTCCAAACTCTGGAAGCAAACTCGGATATTCCAATATTTTACAAACTTTGTTGAATAACTTTTTTTAAATGCGCGTTGGCTTCTGTAGATGTAACCAGGCTGACATTAGATTTTTGCTAAGTGTAAAGCCGCACTAAAGGGGTTGGCTTTTTCTCAGCAATAGTGACTGGAAGTGCACCGAGGGTATTCTATTGCATCTGCCATATTTGAACAAAGGTTGATGAGGGAGATGGGGTCAATTGAAAGGTAAAACATAATGAGGGTAATATCCAGATATCAGAATGAGGAGGTAGTTATACTAGGGAGTAACCACAGTTGTTCAGTTAAAGCTGAATTATCACAAACTAGTTAAAAGGCCCACCCGTTAAAAAACGGGCGCTAGGCAACGGACGCGATCCCTCTCCCCGCAACCCACGCGTCCCTCCACTGTCTGTAGTCCACCCACATGCCACGCATGCACGCCGGGCACAACGCATGGACACAGAGACACAGGAGGATGCAGCAACAGGCACATTACAATATACATACCTTCTGTTTTAAGAAGCCAAACTTTACTCCGCATTGCTTTTTAGTAAGAGGGCTTTTCAGTCTCTTTTAGCCCTTTATACTTTCCTAATGGTTCTGGGTCACCATCAGCTTTCTGGGTACTCAATGGACCATATGCAATTATCTTTTTCTCCTCTGTTTTTTTGTTTTCCTAGTTGATATTTACCAAACTTGACAATAAAATGCCCTTTCAACTATCAGCAAGCAAGAAAATGCTCTAAATAATTTTGACAGTACTTATTCGACTACTTTTTGGTACTTTTTTCAATTGCAAAATGCTGAAAAGTTATTTTAAATAGAAGAAGATAAATTTACTCCTAGGACAGTGATCTGCAAACTTGGCACTCCAGCTGTTAACCCTCCTGGCGGTACGCAGTTTCGGTGTTTGCGTCCGCGGGAGTAATTTTTTGAATAAAACTTGTTGTAAACCTTGTAGCTAGGCTAGCTACCTGTGTCCCTCCCCCCCGGCACCTCTCTGATCCCCCCAATCGCTGGTGCTTATATTTACCCAGCCGCGATTCCGCGAGAGCCGCAGCCTCCCCAATCAGCTTCAGTTGTCGCTATGGCGACGATCGAACATGACGTCCGACGTCATCGACATCATGCCCAGTCCCGATCCTTCCCACAGCGAAGCCTGGAGGTGATTGGAGAGGCTGCGCTATGGCGGGATCTGGGAGGGGAGGGGGCTGGTACGTATAACGGCGGCGATCGGGGGGATTGGAGCAAAGCGGAGGGACTTGGGGGACACAGGTAGCTAGCCTAGTGCTAGCTACAAGGTTTACAAGCTTTATTCAAAAAATTCCTCCCGGAGCCATGTAATCCTCTGAGGCGGTTACCCTGAGTGTAGGTTGGGGTACCGCCAGAGAGGTTAAGGAACTACAAGTCCCACAATGCATTGCAGGAGTCTGACATCCACAATCATGATGCATAAAGGCAAATGCATTGTGAGACTTGTAGTTCCTTAACAGTTGGAGAGCCAAGTTTGCAGATCACTGGCCTAGGAGAAAACTCGGGAGACAAAGTTAATAGCATAAGGGCTGGTATGTTCTACAATGATCTCCAGTCCTGGAAAACCTTAGTAAATCAGACTCTTATTCATGTATCTGCAGCCTTGTTAGACCTATGGTTTACAATACCAATGTAACTTATTTTGCTTTATGATACTATTATATAATTATACATTTCCAAGCCTCCTTTTATTCTGTGAAATGTTTCATTTGTGGGTGACCTTCGTGGTTTAGTCATATTGTTCCTCCCTTCAGCAGGAATTAATATTGCACTGCATGTTCCGGAGCTCATCACCACTTGTTGCCTGTTTACAGGGGTGATCTGAAAACACTTTTCACAATCTGTCAGCCAGTTTAACAATCTGGGAACTGGCTGCCTAACCCCTTAAGGGCCAGGGCATTTTTACGTGTGTGTGTGTGTGTGTGGGGGGGGGGGGGGCTCATTTAGATAGCCAGGCAGTCGTATTCCCAGTATAGATAGCTAGGCATTGGTGTCCCCTGTATAGCCAGCAGCCTTTACCCACCTCCCAGGCTCCAGCGATGAGCAACTCGGAGGGGGCTGCTCGTACTGCTGCTAAGTTCCTGGTATCTGGCACTCAAGGCAGAGTGAGCGGGGATGCCGGGCAGAGCAGAGTGCAGCGACAATCGACGGGGGAACATAAGGAAGGTGAGTCCTCTTCTTCCCCTTTGACCGCCGCTGCTTTCACTGATTACCACGATCGGCCGGCGATTGTAGGGATCAGGAGCCAATCGCCATGGCTCCTGATCAGTGAGGGGAGTTGTCAGCTGTCACATATGCGCCCGGTTGTGGCGGGAGTGGTAAAAGCAGGTGGCGTGAATCCTATGCCGCATCAGAGTTAAGCAGCCACAAGTGCGGCGTGAGGGTTTGCGCTTGGCGGTCCCCAGAAGGTTTATTATTATTAATAATTAGTAATAATTATTTATAAATGATTTAGTCAGTTTTTGCCCATTGTAAAATATTTCCTCTCCCTGATTTACACTCTTGATATTTATCACATGGCAACATCTTTACTGCTGGCAGGTGATGTCAGTGGGAAAAGATGATGCATTTTTGGCAGTTAGAAACAGCTTATTTCCCACAATGCAACAAGGCAAACACACTGGTGCTGACATCGCGCTGTGGGAGGGGGTTCACCACAATGTCAGCCATACAGACCCCCCGATGATGTATTCAAGAAAAGGTAGGAAAGGGGGTATCCGCTACTGATTGGGATGAAGTTCAATCCTTGGTTACAGTTCCTCTTTAACCACTTGAGGACCACAGTCTTTTCGCCCCTTAAGGACCAGAGCCTTTTTCTCCATTCAGACCACTGCAGCTTTCACGGTTTATTGCTCGGTCATACAACCTACCACCTAAATGAATTTTACCTCCTTTTCTTGTCACTAATACAGCTTTCTTTTGCTGCTATTTGATTGCTGCTGCGAGTTTTAGTTTTTATTATATTCATCAAAAAAGACATGAATTTTGGCAAAAAAATGACTTTTTTAACTTGCTGTGCTGACATTTTTCAAATAAAGTAAAATTTCCTATACATTTGAGCGCGAAAGTTATTCTGCTACATGTCTTTGATAAAAAAAAAAACCATTCAGTGTATATTTATTGGATTGGGTAAAAGTTATAGCGTTTACAAACTATGGTGCCAAAAGTGAATTTTCCCATTTTCAAGCATCTCTGACTTTTCTGCGCACCTGTCAGGTTTCATGAGGGGCTAAAATTCCAGGATAGTACAAATACCCCCCAAATGACCCCATTTTGGAAAGAAGACATCCCAAAGTATTCAGTGAGAGGCATGGTGAGTTCATAGAAGATTTTATTTTTTGTCACAAGTTAGCGGAAAATGACACTTTCTGACAAAAAAAAGAAAAAAAAAAGTTTCCATTTCTTCTAACTTGCGACAAAAAAAAATGAAATCTGCCACGGACTCACTATGCTCCTATCTGAATACCTTGAAGTGTCTACTTTCCAAAATGGGGTCATTTGTGGGGTGTGTTCACTGTCCTGGCATTTTGGAGGGTGCCTAATTGTAAGCACCCCTGTAAAGCCTAAAGATGCTCATTGGACTTTTGGCCCCTTAGCGCAGTTAGGCTGCAAAAAAGTGCCACACATGTGGTATTGCCGTACTCAGGAGAAGTAGTATAATGTGTTTTGGGGTGTATTTTTACACATACCCATGCTGGGTGGGAGAAATATCTCCGTAAATGACAATTGTTTTATTTTTTTTACACACAATTGTCTATTTATAGAGATATTTCTCCCACTCAGCATGGGTATGTGGAAAAATACTCCCCAAAACACACTATACTACTTCTCCTGAGTACGGCGATACCACGTGTGGCACTTTTTTGCACCCTAACTGCGCTAAGGGGCCCAAAGTTCAATGAGTACCTTTAGGATTTCACAGGTCATTTTGAGAAATTTCGTTTCAAGACTACTCCTCACGCTTTAGGGCCCCTAAAATGCCAGGACAGTATAGGAACCCCACAAATTACCCCATTTTAGAAAGAAGACACCCCAAGGTATTCCGTTAGGAGGATGGTGATTTCATAGAAGATTTTTTTTTTTTGTCACAAGTTAGCGGAAATTGATTTTAATTGTTTTTTTTCACAAAGTGTCATTTTCCGCTACTTGTGACAAAAAATAAAATCTTCTATGAACTCACCATACTCCTAACGGAATACCTTGGGGTGTCTTCTTTCTAAAATGGGGTCATTTGTGGGGTTCCTATACTGCCCTGGCATTTTAGGGGCCCTAAACCGTGAGGAGTAGTCTTGAAACCAAATGTCGCAAAATGACCTGTGAAATCCTAAAGGTACTCATTGGACTTTGGGCCTCTTAGCGCACTTAGGGTGCAAAAAAGTGCCACACATGTGGTACCGCCGTACTCAGGAGAAGTAGTATAATGTGTTTTGGGGTGTATTTTTACATATAACCATGCTGGGTGGGAGAAATATCTCTGTAAATGACACATTTTTGATTTTTTTTACACACAATTGTCCATTTACAGAGAGATTTCTCCCACCCAGCATGGGTATGTGTAAAAATACACCACAAAACACATTATACTACTTCTCCTGAGTATGGCGATACCACATGTGTGACACTTTTTTGCAGCCTAGGTGCGCTAAGGGGCCCAACGTCCTATTCACAGGTCATTTTGAGGCATTTGTTTTCTAGACTACTCCTCACGGTTTAGGGCCCCTAAAATGCCAGGGCAGTATAGGAACCCCACAAGTGACCCCATTTTAGAAAGAAGACACCCCAAGGTATTCCGTTAGCGGTATGGTGAGTTCATAGAAGATTTTATTTTTTGTCACAAGTTAGTGAAAAATGACACTTTGTGAAAAAAACAATAAAAATCCAATTTCCACTAACTTTTGACAAAAAATAAAATCTTCTATGAACTCATCATACACCTAACAGAATACCTTGGGGTGTCTTCTTTCTAAAATGGGGTCACTTGTGGGGTTCCTATACTGCCCTGGCATTTTACGGGCCCAAAACTGTGAGTAGTCTGGAAACCAAATTTCTCAAAATGACTGATCAGGGGTATAAGCATCTGCAAATTTTGATGACAGGTGGTCTATGAGGGGGCAAATTTTGTGGAACCGGTCATAAGCAGGGTGGCCTCTTAGATGACAGGATGTTTTGGGCCTGATCTGATGGATAGGAGTGCTAGGGAGGTGACAGGAGGTGATTGATGGGTGTCTCAGGGGGCGGTTAGAGGGGAAAATAGATGCAATCAATGCACTGGGGAGGTGATCGGAAGGGGGTCTGAGGGGGATCTGAGGGTTTGGCCGAGTGATCAGGAGCCCACACGGGGCAAATTAGGGCCTGATCTGATGGGTAGGTGTGCTAGGGGGTGACAGGAGGTGATTGATGGGTGTCTCAAGGTGTGATTAGAGGGGGAAAATAGATGCAAACAATGCACTAGCGAGGTGATCAGGGCTGGGGTCTGAGGACGTTCTGAGGTGTGGGCGGGTGATTGGGTGCCCGCAAGGGGCAGATTAGGGTCTAATCTGATGGGTAACCGTGACAGGTGGTGATAGGGGGTGATTGATGGGTAATTAGTGGGTGTTTAGAGGAGAGAAGAGATGTAAACACTGCACTTGGGAGGTGATCTGATGTCGGATCTGCGGGCGATCTATTGGTGTGGGTGGGTGATCAGATTGCCCGCAAGGGGCAAGTTAGGGGCTGATTGATGGGTGGCAGTGACAGGGGGTGATTGATGGGTGGCAGTGACAGGGGGTGATTGATAGGTGATTGACAGATGATCAGTGGGTTATTACAGGGAATAACAGATGTAAATATTGCACTGGCGAATTGATAAGGGGGGGTCTGAGGGCAATCTGAGTGTGTGGGCGGGTGATTGGGTGCCCGCAAGGGGCAGATTAGAGTCTAATCTGATGGATAACAGTGACAGGTGGTGATAGGGGGTGATTGATGGGTAATTAGTGGGTGTTTAGAGGAGAGAGAGATGTAAACACTGCACTTGGGAGGTGATCTGATGTCGGATCTGCGGGCGATCTATTGGTGTGGGTGGGTGATCAGATTGCCCGCAAGAGGCAGGTTAGGGGCTGATTGATGGGTGGCAGTGACAGGGGGTGATTGATGGGTGGCAGTGACAGGGGGTGATTGACAGGTGATCAGTGGGTTATTACAGGGAATAACAGATGTAAATATTGCACTGGCGAATTGATAAAGGGGGGTCTGAGGGCAATCTGAGCGTGTGGGCGGGTGATTGGGTGCCCGCAAGGGGCAGATTAGGGTCTAATCTGATGGGTAACAGTGACAGGTGGTGATAGGGGGTGATTGATGGGTAATTAGTGGGTGTTTAGAGGAGAGAATAGATGTAAACGATGGATTTGGGAGGTGATCTGATGTCGGATCTGCGGGCGATCTATTGGTGTGGGTGGGTGATCAGATTGCCCGCAAGGGGCAGGTTAGGGGCTGATTGATGGGTGCAGTGACAGGGGGTGATTGATGGGTGGCAGTGACAGGGGGTGATTGATAGGTGATTGACAGGTGATCAGTGGGTTATTACAGGGAATAACAGATGTAAATATTGCACTGGCGAATTGGTAAAGGGGGGGTCTGAGGGCAATCTGAGGGTGTGGGCGGGTGATTGGGTGCCCGCAAGGGGTAGATTAGGGTCTAATCTGATGGGTAACAGTGACAGGTGGTGATAGGGGGTGATTGATGGGTGATTGATGGGTAATTAGTGGGTGTTTAGAGGAGAGAAGAGATGTAAACACTGCACTTGGGAGGTGATCTGATGTCGGATCTGCCGGGCGATCTATTGGTGTGGGTGGGTGATCAGATTGCCCGCAAGGGGCAGGTTAGGGGCTGATTGATGGGTAGCAGTGACAGGGGGTGATTGACGGGTGATTGACGGGGTGATTGACAGGTGATTGACAGGTGATCAGGGGGGGATAGATGCATACAGTACACGGGGGGGGGGGGGGGTCTGGGGAGAATCTGAGGGATGGGGGGTGTTTAGGAGGGGGCAGTGGGCAGGGGGGGGGATAAAAAAAAAATAGCGTTGACAGATAGTGACAGGGAGTGATTGATGGGTGATTAGGGGGGTGACTGGGTGCAAACAGTGGTCTGGGGGGTGGGCAGGGGGGGTCTGAGGGGTGCTGTGGGCGATCAGGGGGCAGGGGGGGGGGAAAATCAGTGTGCTTTGGTGCAGACTAGGGTGGCTGCAGCCTGCCCTGGTGGTCCCTCGGACACTGGGACCACCAGGGCAGGAGGCAGCCAGTATAATAGGCTTTGTATACATTACAAAGCCTATTATACTATGTACATGCGGCGATCCGGGTGCTAGTAACCCGCCGGCGCTTCCGAACGGCCGGCGGGGTTACTACGAGCGGTGGGCGGGAGCCAGTCCCCGGCGGCTGATCGCGTCACGAATGACGCGATCGCCACATAGCCACTCCCGCAGCCGCCCCCGCCGATGGGCGTATTGCGGTCGTTTGGGCCAGTCTTTGCCGCCGCCCATCGGCTGGGGGCGGTCGGAAAGTGGTTAAAGGTGTGTGCGCCCCTAACAACTGATGTCAGGACCTGATCCTCTTGCGCGACATCGCTGGGCCAGCTTGTGCAGAAGCGCTCCGTTGCTATGCAATGGGGCAGATGGAGCAGCGCGGCATGACGTCACGCAGGGGACATGGGAGTAGCGTCTTCAAAGAAGTTTGCTGTTGCTTGGCCAAGGTAGTCTGCTGGGCGATCGCTTGCTGGGCGTCCTTCGCTGGTCGTTGTACACATGCCTGACGCACGGCTGAGGTGGCCGTTATCGGCTCCCTCAGCCGACCTTAGTCATGCATGTGTACGAGGCTTAACAGAATCAGATTGATTTAGTTTATTTAATGCGAAGGCTTCATACCTGAGATTGCCACAGACTGGCTGAGTAGTAATGCAAATTGACATGCAATGATAATATAAAGTGCAAAACTCAACTGTACATAGGGTACATACCGTACATCCATACTGTAGATGCACATATACAGATGGGAGGGCTATTGGGGTTGGGTGACAGGATTCTGAGTTGAGAAGCTGTACGGCTTGTAGGAAGGAAGAGTTCCTCTGCCTGGAGGTCCTGATGAAGAGGGATATGTAGAGTCTTCCGCTATCCTGATGGCCCTGGATCTCAGTCCGGAGGAATGGAAGTGGTCGAGTGACTGGGACGATAATCCTCTTAGTGATGTTGATGACTGTAGTTTCTGCCTGTTGCTGATGGAGGCACCTGCGTACCATACCAGAAGATTAGTTTTGACTCTATAGTAGCAGAGTAGGACCTGGTCAGGGGTCCCGCCACATGCTGAATTTTCTCAT
Organism: Hyperolius riggenbachi; assembly: GCF_040937935.1. Taxonomy (NCBI): domain Eukaryota; kingdom Metazoa; phylum Chordata; class Amphibia; order Anura; family Hyperoliidae; genus Hyperolius; species Hyperolius riggenbachi. The sequence goes on from NC_090657.1 coordinate 192,818,527, forward strand.
TAGTTGTAGGAAGAACAGCTTTTGTTGGGCCTTTTTTCTGGATTTATAAAAGGGCAATCAGATATTTATTTTGCAGTGATCACTGTTGCAACAGCCATAACGTAACTACCCTAAAGTGAGATCTGCAACTCCATTCCCTTGACGAATTGATCACCAGAAAAAGTACCTGCAGGTTGCCAATTGACATTCTTTGTGGCCACTTGCCACTACCATCATAAAAGCAGTGATCCGTGATAAACTGGGTGACGGCGTAGAACCGGCCCTGCCCCCCATCTGCACGGCCTGCAAAAACAGGGGAGACCCCACATGCTGTATGCACAGATTCTTACTCAATTTCATGCTGAAATCTACTGAAAATCTGCGAGTAGTGTGTGAGTGGAGGGCTTCGATCAGATAGATCCCTCACTTATCAAATAATGATCTGAGAGAGATCTTTGGTCATTGAGATGCAAATAATATCGAGTCCATAAAGTGTTACGCAAGTTCTGTATGCAAATTTATACAGTTTGAAAATGAACCAGTCAAATACTGCGGATGTAAAATTTGATTGGTCCGTTTTAAAGCTGCATACAGTTGCATACAAAATTTGCACAATCCTGCATCAACTCAAAATTATTTGCATTTCATTGACTGTCGCTAGTCACAATGAAAGCGGCGAATGCCGCTAGGTGATCCATGAAATGGTAATCAGACTGACTATCCCTTTTTGAATATAGTGGTCGGGCATTTTGGTGGTAGATTTCAATTGAACGGGGCTGCCTCTGTAAGTCCAGAGAACTGAAAATGTTATTTCAGAAGGAATATGCTATTTTTCTAGCATGTTGGCACTTTCATAAAGAGACTTATTTTCTTTAACGCTTTGTTTCATTTACATCCAGTCTGTGGAACTATTGAAACTGTAGACCTGCTGCTCTCACTGTCGGTATCCTTGGTTATGTAGCTTTCTATTACCCGGGTCTGCTTTCAACTTAGTCTGCCCGTCAATCTCTGGGTAAACTTAATACTTTCTAACATTACTTTTAATTTTGCTGCTTGTGCCAGACAAGTCCCAGAGCTTACGGAGATCTGCAGAGAGCTGTATAATGCCCACTACCCGGGCACCGGACCAGCGCGCCGCATCCACAAATATGTAACCTTATTCAACGATTGAGCAATAACTGGCAACCTGCCTTGGTGCCCGTGCCAATATTCTCAGCACATTGTCAGCATTGAATTAATCCTGCCAGCTTCATTGATGCCAGGAAAAGTATTAAAGATTGGCAGGACCCCATGAGGTGTCAAGTATCGGCCTTGGGTCTCTGTAAAGCGTGTCCTGAGGTCTCCGTGTGTTTACATTCCTGCCTTGCAGTTTGAGGAGTGGGAAATAGACATGATGGTAAAGAGGCATGGTGTCTGTGTTAAATGAAACGCAAACTGAGAGAAATATGGAAGGAACCGTTTATGACTTCCCTTTGAAAGATCTGCTAATCAGCATGTAACTTTATCGCTGATCCAGGAAGAACATGAAGAGTTCAGACATCACTGGTTGCATGTTTCCTGCACAAATAACGATCAGAAACTAAAGCTAGATCATAGGTAGTAAAATAACATAAAGAACATAAGAAATATACCATGTATTCTGTTCTGTTTTATAACAGGACTGAGGCGCTTGGCTTTATACATACCTGATCTAGTTGCACCTTTAATTGCCTGATGAAGCAGGATTGTACCTGCGAAACACGTTGCATTGTGGAGTAGTCTAATAAAGTTTTTTTTTTTTTTTATTATTGAACTGAAACCGACATATTTAGGTCTTCTATTGAGGAGGGAAGTCCACCACTATCTCCCATTTTTTTATATAATTTTTATCGAAAGTTGCTTTTATTCTTTTGGCGCCTCTGTATAAGTCTACTGTAAAGTTTGATCATGGGAAGCAAAATAACATGAAGAGCATAAGAAATATACAATGTATGTTGTTTTATAACATGGTAGGTACTCCATATCAGAGCTGTACTATTGTACCTGTATCTAACCATAAATAAAAATATTAGAAAAAAAAGAAACTGCTAAAGCTGAAATATAAGCTTTTGGGCCAGAGAGTTCATATCTTTATGCATAAGCGGTAGCTTAAGCAAAAAAAAATAATACTGGCAATACATGCATATACGGTAACCTGTGCCTAGAGCAGATAGGTGTTATCATTGCATGTGTTTTAGTGACCATTAGAGGTTGGTTCTGTTGGAAGACCAGCTGGGAGCAACACTGACTTTTCAGCTTGTATTGGATAATGCCTGCATTGCCATTCTCTACATGTTGCTTTAACCATAGCTGATAAACATGCTCAGAATTTTTCTGCTTGATTACCGTATGTACATTTGTTTGGATTCTGAAGCCAGCCACATAGCAGAGCTGGGGCCCCAGATGGAAGGGAGTGAAAGCTACCTGGCAAGCTAGCGCAGGAGATTTGGGCGCAGCCGGCGCCACCATAGACCGCAATAGGAATTATAGCTATAGCGGCACACAGCGAGTAACTTCGGTGCCGTCAGAAGACGGAGCTAAAGTTACTTTTAAAACATTGTAAATACATCATTTGCCACTGTCCACGTGGACCTGGAGGGAGAATAGTAATGAATGCCTCCGGGACTTGTGCAGCAGCAGGATAAGCCATATATACCGGCTGTATCCTGCGTCCAAGTCTCCCGGTAGCGATTTCATATGTATGCCCTGGCAAGTACTTGGTGTGTTTACCTGTTGAAGTACATGGCTTGCTTCGAAACATTACAATAGGACACACAATTCATAGCTTATTGTATGTTTGCAAATGTGTGTAACTAATGCTTATGTTTTTAACGATGATTAGAAACTGGTACTGTTACAGATCTGCTGGAAGTGGCCTGCAATCTTCAGTTTTGCATCTGGTACTGTATTAGAAAATAAAAAATTCCCCTGTTCTGTCATGTTTGTTCCTAAGAGGCACTACCATGTCAAAGTACACATTGCAACCCCCCCCCCCCCCCCCCAAAAGAATGAATACTAAATACAAATCGATTACCCACTAGTTTGTGCAGCTATTGAAGAGCTAATCAGTTGTTATAGCCACCCTCTGTTTACACTAGGATAGGGCTGACCAGGAGGAATTTTAGCTAGCTTTAAAGCCTATACCCATTACGCAATTTTTCAGACCATATTTTAGTTGACCGGTGATTTTTTTTTTGATTGGCGAGCAGTCATTTCCCCGATCTTGCAATGTGTTTACAGGCGCGTTGATTATGCGAACGATGTTTAGCGATGCGCTGTGATAACAACCGTTACGGCAGATTGGATCTTTAACCAGTTCACCCCCAAGTGGTTTTTACCCTAACGGACCAGAGCAATTTTCACCTGTCAGTGCTCCTCCCTTTTACTCCCTAATAACTTTATTACTACTTATCACAAGAAAATGATCTATACCTTGTTTTTTTTCGCCACCAATTAGGATTTCTGTGGGTAGTACGTTTTGCTAAGATTTATTTTATTCTAAATGTGCTTCAACGGGAAAAATACAAAAATAATGGAAAAAATTCATTATTTTTCAGTTTTCGGCCATTATAGTTTTAAAATGAAATGTTCTCCTGTGGATAAAACTGACACATTTTATTTGCCCAGTTATCCCAATTATTAAACAGTTTAAATTATGTCCCTATCACAATGTATGGTGACAACATATTATTTTGAAGAATAGGTGTTATTTATTGGTTTTTTTTGTCCAGTCCATAATTACAAGCCCCTATGTAGTAAAGTAAAAGTAATTTTCCTTCATAAAATATAGATTAAAAAAAGATGAGTCTTTAAGCAACTATTTATGTATTTTTTTTAAACTGACTTTTTTTTTACAAGTGTTTTTTTTTTGGGGGGGGGGGGGGTGCGTCACTGGATCCATATTCCTGCGTCGATATGGCGAGTTCTCAGATTTATACGAACACAGCAGTGATTACAAAGTGATTCTGTCCAACACTCTTTCTGCTGACATGCTGAAGTGACACAAAGCATCGGTGACTTGAAATTGCTGTGTCTTTTCCCTTTTTGTTGCATATTGCTGACCTCACTGGTGAGAAGGCACGACTGTGTAGTCTGAAATAACAGTATGTAAGCTGGAGTCTGTGGCACTGTAATTTGGGCTGTACTCCAATGACTTAGGATAAGTGAAAATGCTTTTCATTGGCACCAACTATAATTATTGGTTTATATAGCGCCATCACCTTCTATAGCATTGTACGATTTTAGGCCTTGTTCAAACTCATTTAGCACAGATGAGCGTGCGATTGGAATGCAATGCATACGATCGCACGCCATCTGCACCGCTATATGCTGTGCTGCTGATCCCATTCACTACAGTGAATGGGTCAGCACGGCGATTCCCGAAAAATGCATGCAGCAGTGCGATAATGAGCGATAACCGAAAAAACCTGATCAGGAGCAAGATGATCTTGAGATCGTCAAAGCTGTGGTTTTGCGGGCGGTTTTCACTACCTGCTCTGCTCCCGGGCCCCCTCCTCCAGTAGGTCCGATCTGCCTCACCTCATTGCTGTGCGGTGAGCCGCTGTGAAGCAGCAGCTACCATTGCCTAGTAATGGCCGCCGCAAGGACGTGATGTCACACTTCCTTCCAACCGTACAGGTCACCACGGTCACTGCGCCGACTACCTGCTCCTCTCAGGATACTCTTCCCCCAGGCTCCAGTGACGACCTCTTGGAGTGACCTGCTGCAGATGGATAGCCTCTGATCGCGGGCTGGGAGCCTTGCAGTTGCCCCTGCACCGACAGCTTCCAGGATGATCTCTCCCAGTAACTGGCAGCTGCCTCCACCCCCCCGCCACGTGGACTCCAGGTCTTCCAAACCACTAGCCAGGCATGCCGCAAGGCCGGCCCTCGGTCTGCAACTCACCACCAAAGTGCCTATATGCACTAAAAGGGGGGGACTGACTGACTATATGCACTAAAGGGGGGGGGGGGGGGGTGCTGCCCTATATACATAAATGAGGGATCTTGCCTATATACACTAAAGGGGAAATCTTACTATATGCACTAAAGGGAGGATCTGCCTATATACAGCGCTGGGTCCCTGGTTCGAATCCCAGCCAGGTCAACATCTGCAAGGAGTTGTATGTCTCCCCGTGTCCTGCGTGGTTTCCTCTGGGCACTCCGGTTTCCTCCCACATCCCAAAAACATACAGGTAAGTTAATTGGCTTCCCCTCCAAAAAATTGGCCCTAGACCATACATGCAATGTCACGATACATACATATGACTATGGTAGGGACTAAAGTGTGAGCCCCTCTGAGGGACAGTTAGTGACAAGACAATATACTCTGTACAGCGCTGCGTAAATATGTCGGCGCTATATAAATACTTAAAAATAAATAAATAAATATACACTAAATGGGGATCTGGATGGCTAACCTGTACTGTGACACCTATACTGGCTAAACTGTACTGCAACACCTATAGCTGGCTTACTTAACTGGGGCACCTATAGCTTGCTAACCTTTACTGGGGCATCTATAGCTGGCTAACCTTTACTGGGACACCTATAGCTTGCTAACCTTTACTGGGGCACCTATAGCTGGCTAACCTTTACTGGGCACCTATAGCTTGCTAACCTTTACTGGGGCACCTATAGCTGGCTAACCTTTACTGGGGCACCTATAGCTGGATAAACTATACTGGGGGCACCTATACTTTGCTACCTATACTGGGGATCCTCATACTCGCCATCAGTGTGCTGATCCATCGTTGTGTATTGCAAAACGGGAATCAAATCGAAATTGCAATTTCTGGCAGAAATCATGCAATTCAGTCTTTTCCTAAAATTGTTCAGGCCGACACTGCTGCGCAGCGCATATGATTGGAACGGCAGAAGTGCTGTCTATCCACTTCTGCCATTTTTGGGTGTTGCACATCATATGCGCTGCCCAAATGCGCTTGGCAGCCGCATATGGGGCTTGATTCACTACACTGTGATAAGTCATATAACGGCCGTTTTCGCTATTGCGTGTGATAATTTGCGATTCCGCGCGAAAACTCACGATCGCGCGCAAAGTCGAAAATGCACGCGAAAACGAACATGATATGGCTTATCACGGTTTAGTGAATCAAGCCAATTATGTGAGGCTTAAATTACAAGACAGGGGTGCATAAGACAAAGGGAGTACAACATAACTAAACACTACAAAAATGACAGTTATTACATATTCTTCTCCGGTGATAAAAAAACAAACAAAAAAAAAAAACAGCACCACATACAAAAGGATCATCAGTATCAAAACATCCAGTCTGTATTTGTGAAAAACGAACATATGGACAGTCAGAAATTGAACAGCTCATGCATATCAGAGCAAAAGAATGTCCTTTGTCATAGCTCACCAGCTGATCCTTTTGTGTATGGTGGAAAAACGACAATTGGGGGGAGTCCAACTCTTGCGAGTCTATGATCTAAGCTATTGAGTACATTTTTGTATTGCTGTTTAGATTTCAGCAACGTGTATCAGTGTAATATGCATGGACATCAGACAGTACATAGGCAGCACTGTCTGATGGGCACACTTATGCGCTGCACAGCAGTACATGCTGACAATGCATTGTTGCATGCATCTCTGTGCAGGACACAGCACTATCCCATTCATTCTAGTTGAATAGGGCTGTGCTGCTATGGAGAGCTGTGCTGGTGCAATGCATTTTTGTAAAACGCACAGCCATCTGTGAAGCAGACCATCACAGCAGTGTGACTGAGCCCTTAGGGATCTACTGTCCTGAACTGAGATATACAGTACATGCTTCATCTTTTGAAATTGCACTGAAAGTTATGTTCTGCAGTTTGCAGTGCCTTCAGTGGATGACATTTCTGTAGTTTTTGGCACACATCAAAAACACTTGATTTGGTTTAACGTAACATACCAGCAACTGGCTGCTTCCTGAAAAAAAGCTACATCATTTTGAAATCACACTTGTCTCATGACCAATACAGTACTATAAATGTAATGATTCCCTTAGGTCACCTCAGGTTTCCTTCCTTCTTGTGCTACTGTTGTACACCGAGATTGATTTATTATTTCAGTTTTCCTTCAATGAGCTGCAATGTGTTTACCCAGAAGATGTCTTTTGTGTATCTGAAAAGTAAACCTTGTTTGTTTGGAAGTTGGATCCAAGTTTGGTGCATCCACTGACTGTGATCATATCATAGACCGGAGAGCTCTGTGTACAATGTGACACACACACAAAACCTTAACATGGGGGGGGTTGTGGGAATAAGGGAAGGATATAGGTATACAGTCCATAGGAGTGTGGAGGATGTAGGGGATGGTATGGGGGGATGAGATATATATAGTCCATAGGGAAGAGGGGTATAGATATACAGTCCATAGGGGAGGGGAGTATGGGGTTATACAGTCAATGTGGTATCATGTTCCTCTCAGTTGGTGGCAGGCAGTGATATATCGGGCTGCTATTTGCACAGTTTTTTCCTCTTCCCCCAGTAGGATGTAGAGTTTCCTCTCCTCATCTGTGGAGGTGAAATCTGGGATGTGGGCGGAGAGTCTCTGGAAGTGGGCGGTCCTTAAAGGTGTATATTTGCTGCAGTGTAGCAGGAAGTGGGCCTCATCCTCCAGGACCCCCTGGTTACATTGCCTGCACAGTCTCTCCTCCCGGGGCTTCCATGTCTCTGTGTCGCCCTGTCTCTACCTCCAGGTTGTGGGCGCTCAGACAGTACAGGCTCAAGGCCTGTCTGTCTTTGTGGTAGTGTAGCCTCTCCAGATACGGGGTCATTGTGTACTCCTTCTGTAGTGATTGGTAGACAGTGAGTTTCTGGGATTTCTTTATGTCACTTCTCCATTGCTGTAGGTATCTGTCCTTGCAGATTTCTATTGTCCCTTTTATTTGGGCTATTGTCAGCCTGTGTTGGTGGTCTTCGCTGGGCTGGCTGCTGACGCTTTGTTTCAAAACGCATGGTATGGCCTCGCCCCCCTGGCTCAGTGAGGCTTTATGGTGGTAAGTGCTGGGGCTGCTGCTCTGTATATGCGCCCAGTATGAGAGCAGGCCGCACTTCTGTGCAGTTTGCGATAATCCTAGGCAGGCGGATGAGTTCCCCATATAGCCTGTGAGGGTAATGCATCTTCCCCGGCTACAGCCTGACCACAGCTGACCATCGGTGCAGACACTACACTGTGCGCTCCCTGCACGTGGTCCAGTACAAGTGGGAACACAGCCTTAACCTCTTCCCTTAATAGGAGTCCTTTCCTGGTGAAATTTCTCTCTTTCTTACACCTAGCCTTGAACCCCCCAATAACCTTTGGAAATCTTCCCGGCCAACGGTCTCCTGACTTGCTCCCAAACTTTGGTACCCAAATAACTGCTGTTTTCCCAAGGATAGATGTGTAGAGGAGGTCTGGCGCTTACTCAGCCTGACTTCAGAAAGGCTGACTTAAAAAAGTGAAATACTTATGTCAGTAGGAGGAAGCCGCTGGATGCTCCAGAAGTTTGTCTGGTCCTCTGTAACAGCCTCTGCTGCCAGTCCGGTACCCTTTTCATCTTTGCGGCGTGGCTGCACTACATAGGCACCAGTGGGTTTGTGCCTGCGCAGCAGCAGGGGGGCAAAAGCCGTGCACTAGTGGCTATATGCTACTATGCAGGTGTGAACCCTCTGGCACCTGCGCAGCACGGCTGCACTCCTACATGGAGGAGTCTTCATCATTAATAATGAAGATTGTTTAGATGGTCCCAGTGCAGTGCAGGAGGTGCGTAAGGAGACTGGGGAAGTCCCTGAGCAATCCAGAGGCTTCCCCCTACTGTATTATCTAACTTTTCTTCTTTTTAAAGGTTACAGGTACTAATTAGGTGAGTTTTACACCTGGCCTGTGTGTTTGCGGACAATGCCCCTGTCAATGCATCGCACTGCAACATACAAAATGTCAATCATATGACGCTGCGGCAGAGTAAATGCATAGCACCACCACCCCCCCCACACACAAGTCCCTTGCCCAGTAACGTACTTCAGGCTGAACAGGAAGTATTTCATTGGGATTCCCGAGTTTCCCGTATTCCGGTAGTTCTGGGCATGTACACCGCACCACAGCCGCCAACATGATTAAAATTCCTATATCGCCCTTCACTTACATTACTTCCACGGCCGCTGCATTGCTGCGGAAGTCTGGTAACGCACTGTTGGCTTTATGGTGCGCCGGCGGTGGATTGGGCACTTTCTGGCAGGAGGCTGTAAAGGAGCTAGGCCCCATTGCCTTACATTGCCGTTTCATTACCCTGCGGTAAAACACAGTAACGCAACGCAGATTATCAGTGCAAATGTAAAGAGATGTCATGTGACATTAGCCAATCTGGGAGTAAAAACAAGCTCTGACACCAAATGCCTACACAGGACTAGGAAGACATCTGTGCCCAGAGCTGGGTTTAATGGTTGGTGCCTTACCAAACTGTTCCCAAGAAGTATTTATATGGGTTCTTGAGTGTAGGAAGTGCATTATGAATACTCTTGGTGGACTCCTGTGAATGGCTGTGTCGGCACTGTATTCCAGCCAGCTGCCCGCCAGTCACCAGCCGCCTCTGTCTGTGAGAATTCCCAGCTTCTTGTGGCCCCTGCGAGACTGGAGTGTCCTGCCAATGGCTCACTGACTTGACTTGGGGTTTATTTATGGTTGTCATATGAGCTCGGTGGACCAGCGTGTTTGTTTTCTCCTGGGACCACATACTTGTTACTTGTGGCAACAACATCAATTCAGTAGACGTGGCAGTCTTTCTTCAAGAATTGTGTTTGTTTTTAGCAGGGTTAACACTTGAAAAATGAAAGTGATCATCAGCATTAGCTAGTACCGCCCAATCATTTATTACATTGGATGTCTATACAGACAGCCATGCTTGTATTTCACGCACAGGCGTATCTGCGCTTCACAAGTCATTGTTACTGTAGTGAGAATAACGTAATTAATAAAATGGCTTACTCTTTTTTTACAATATTAACCACTTTCCCCTCCACTACAGTATATCTACGTCAGCTGTGGCATCCTCCAAGCCACAGCGACGTAGATATACTGACCTGGCTGCAGCCCTGCTGTGCACGGTCGGGTGCTCTTTAGAGTGCCCCCTCCGACACTGTCAGCTGCAATACTAATTGGTGGAAGGGAACATGTTCCCTTTTGGCCAATTAGTATACCCTCCTCCCATGAATGATCGCTGCAGTAGTGAACTGCAGCGATCCTTCATCTGTCCCCCTCGGCGCACATAGTTAATAAAAAGGCACACGCAAGCAGCCACACTCACCTACCTCGTTCCTGCGACTGTCCTGAAGGCTGATCCTCCGATCCCCGCTCTGCAGTCAGCCGCATATTGCCGGAAACCCGGGTCCCGGCTTGATGACGTCATCAAGCCGGGACCTGGGTTACCGGTGTGGTGAAATTGTTTGCAACTTTATCAGATTTTGCAACCGGTTGCACTTATTTATAGGTATAGCTATCAGAAAATGCAACCCAACCAAACCCTATTCTCACACAGAACCCTCTCCTCTTGCTCAACTAATAACCCCCCCTGGAGGGAACAATCCCCCCTCTTGCTCAACTAATAATCCCCCCCCCCCCCCCGAGGGAACAATCCCCCCTCTTGCTCAACTAATAACCCCCCTGGAGGGAACAATCCCCCCTCTTGCTCAACTAATAACCCCCCCTGGAGGGAACAATCCCCCCCTCTTGCTCAACTAATAACCCCCCACCCCCGAGGGAACAATCCCCCCTCTTGCTCAACTAATAACCCCCCCTGGAGGGAACAATCCCCCCCTCTTGCTCAACTAATAACCCCCCACCCCCGAGGGAACAATCCCCCCTTCTTGCTCAACTAATAACCCCCCCTGGAGGGAACAATCCCCCTTCTAGCTCAATGGGATCTGTGGTTGCAAAAAATTACAGGCGTGTTAACAGAGAGGAGCCACACCTACACAGTCATACACTGTCCTCTATGGCAAGTTGCAAAATATGATGGGTAGCAAAATTTTTCACTACACCGGCAATATGCGGCTGACTGCAGAGCGGGGATCGGAGGATCAGGCTTCAGTATAGTCGCAGGACCGAGGTAGGTGAGTGTGGCTGCTTGCTTGTGCGCGGAGGGGGCTGCCTGATTGGGGGGGGGGCATCTGGCTATAGTTTCTTGGGGGGAGGGGAGGGGGATTAACTAAAGGGGGATTTACATGTTTACTGGGGGGCATCTGAGTAACCAAGGGGAGGGGGGTTTACAAATTTTGCACATCTTGGCACCTGGGGGGGCCCATAACTTAATACTGGGGGCACGTTTGGCTATAATGGGGGGCAGCGCTAATCCTGGGGGTACATCTGGCCATAATGGGGGTAATCCTGATCTGGGGACACATCTGGCTATAAAGAGGGGCACTATTCCTGGGAGTGCATCTGTCAATCTATTCTGGGGGTGGCAAACACGGGACACATCTGGCTATGCTGGGGGGGCTAATATTGGGGACACATCTGGCTATACTGGGGGGGGTGGGGTGATACTGGGGACACATCTGGATATCTATACTGGGGCGAATGTAACTGGTGGCACAGTTTTTATGTCAATCGCACTTTTTATTTTTAAACAGAAATTGGTCAAAATTGAGAAATAGTGAAATTTTTTTATTTTCCCCCCTTTTTCCCATTAACATGCATAGAGAGGAACATTTTACTTGGGACCAAATACCCCCCAATGAAAGCTTAGTTTGTCTTGAAAAAAAAGATATATAGATCATTTATGTGGCACGAGTACAGATTAAGTTATTGGTGATTTAATAGGGACGCCGCTAAAGCGTCAAAACTGCTCTGGTCAATAAGGGGAAAACAAGGTCTGGATGCAAAGTGGTTAATTTATAAATGATTTAGTCAATGTCCGTTGTAACATTTTCCCTCGCCTTGGAATGTTTGTTTCTGAGAATTCCTACACCAGTTAAAAATATACTTAGTCTCCCAGAATGCTCTGGGAGGGAGGCTTCCGCATAACTGATCAGCCTAGGCTAAGCATCCCTGGCAGGATGGGGGCTACATACTAAAATGATCACAGGAAGTGCTTCTGATGTTGAGACCAGGAAAATCATAGTAAAAGAGATGTGATGCGAATAAAGAAGGATTAAGAGCCATAAAATCAAATTCCAATTACAGTTCGGTGTTTATTATGTAGTTTATTATATAGTTTACACCCTGACCCTGCATTGCAACCATTCTAATATAATAAAAATGCATCTGCTGTAATGAATCTTATCTTAGTCAACTCTGGCTCCTTTCTCCTTCTTCCCCTCCCAAATTCCTGGTCCTTGCTGATTGGCTAAGGGCAGTTCAGTGTGACACAAGGCTGAGAAGGGAAATAGAAGCTAAATCACCTTACCTCGCTGCAGAAGCTGCTGAAATCCAATCTATGTTCTGCTCACATGTTTACAAAGCAAACTAGATATGAGCAGTTCCTAGTACAGAGCTCAGTGGGGAGGAGGGCTGGAAATGTATAAATCATTTCAGGCACAGGAGAAAAACAGGAGTAAGGGAGGAAATTACATCAAGATTGGCTTCAGTCAGAGGCAGTAAAGATGGAAAATGCCCAGAACAGTTTTCTCTTAATTTACTATATAATTTACTATATAAAATTCACTGAAATCAATACGTGGACAGTACAATACATGTGTAAGTAGAACAGGTTTCTAGTTCTATATGTTTTTTTCTGGCATAGTATGGCTGAAGTTCTCATGTCCTACTTTATAAATAACAGTACAGTGCCTATCAAATGTCACGACCGGCAGCCTTGCTCCATGTTCATCTGGTAAAATCTACTTCACTTCTTTCCACCTATCTTGTCAAAATACAGGGTAAGCAAAACGCATTATAAGGTTCTCCTCAGTATAATTTGGTGCAATCCTGATGAAGCGGGATTGTTGACCGCGAAACACGTTCCGATTTTATGGAGCTGTGAATAAATTGTATATTTTTTACTCTGCATTTGAGTATATGTCCACTACCAGAGGAAGGTAAGTCCACCTCGACTTCCCTCTTTTTATCATTTTTAGAACATTGTTTTACTCTGCTTGGCGCCTCTGTTCGCACATATTACAGCATATAAGATGCACTGTTTCTTCCCTAAAAATGGGGGCGATAATCACTGTGTCTTATATGCCAAATACAGGTAGTCCCCAATTTACGAACGCCCACCGATATGAACCGCCAACCTTCCGGAATGTTGGGGTCTCCCTGTATCGTCCCCAATGTCTCTTCCGATATACTTGTGTCCCCTTTCCGCTTCCTGTGCATAATTATAAGCAATGGCAGCACAGCTCACCTCAATCATCGGCTCCATCAGCGAACAGAGAACACTTCTCTCCCTCACTGCTTCCCTAGTGCCGGCTTCTGCTGATGATGTGATCAGGAAGCAGTGAGGTAGAGGAGAGGTCTCTAATCGCCGCTGGAGTCAATGGATTAGGTGAGCCGTGCTGCCGCTGCTTACATATATTCAGTGGGAGCAGAGGAGGATACGGAGGGAGCGGGGCACACATGGGGAGCAGAAGGGGCATATGGAGGACACACAAGGGAATAAAGGGGGACACCATAATTGGGGTAGAACATCTACAAGATACTCCAGAACCATGGACGCACCAGGTTTAGTATATTTTTTTCCCTGGTTTTTGCCCTCTAAGCCTAGGTATAAATCACCTTTTATATAAATTTACTGCAAGAAATTTTTTTTTTAACAGTTTGTGGAACAATTCAGTCCCTTCAGTGGTAAAGAGGCACCACGATTTCCGTGATAATCACTATGCCCGTGTGGTTTGTGGATCACAAAGGATCTTAAAAACGCAACAAAGCACATACAGTGGAAAACTGGCCTTGGACAAGTTTGTCTCATTAAAGGTTCTTCTATGTCGTGATGATGAGGCCTGTATGTTGTATGTTCTGTTGCAGATGTAGAACAGACACCTTGCACACCATCACCTGTGTTTATATTCTGTCTTCTCTGCAGTATACTCAAGTGTCAGCACTGACATGTCCCAGCCTGTGCACGGCTCTGATTATTGTCATCTTCTCTATATAAAAGCCGTGACTTAGCGACCAGGACTTACATGCTCTTTTTTAAAGGCTTGCTAAGCCTTGTAAATGTACCATTTTGTTGGCTTCTATAGAGAAAACATACACGCTATGCTGAGATGATGCATAATCTATTGTAGGGCTGGACACGCTGCAGTCCCCTTTCCTACTAGAAGTTGTGGAAAAGTTTCCAGAAGAAGATGATAGAAGGAAGGTAGTAGAGTCAAGGAAGACAAATGGCTCTCCTCTAAGGGAATTACCAAGATATTTGGAGAATGAGTATTAGAGGCACCTCTGTCTTTGCAGCAAGTTTGTCTTCATTTGTTTTCAATGTTTGAAAGCTGTGTACAGTCAGGTCGTCCAAAGCACAGACCATTGTCAGTCTGCGGAGCGATCAGTGATTCTCATACAACATGCTATGTTGAAGAGGAACTCTAACCCAGAATTGAACTTCAGCTCCAATTAGTAGCTGATACCCCCTTTCCCATAAGAAATCTTTACCCTTTCTTCAATAGACCATCAGGGGGATCTGTATGGCTGATATTGTGGTGAAACCCCTCCCACAGTGTGATGTCAGTGTTATGACCATGACAGTTCACTGACTGTGAACCTTGTGGGAAATAACAGCTTTTTCCACCTGCCAAGCAAGCCGCATCTCCCTTTGTGCATAGGACTGTCAGTAAAAGAACATTCCGCAGAGATCACATCGCAAGACTAACCATGTTGCCACCTGTGATACATTTTAGAATGAAAACCGAGGAGAGGAAAGGTTTTCCAACACTGACTTAAAAATTATCCCGCATGTGAGTGAGCGAGTTTTATTGAAACCTTTTGTGGAAATAAAACGTGTGAAGTTTTTACACTACAAAGGCTTGTATTTGTCTGTGGCAACTTTTACGCTTGTAGATTGTGGTGCAAGCACCGTATGGCACTGCAGAAACCAGCCTACATATCACCCTGCGCCATCGTGCGGTGACAGGCAGGGTCCTATGCATAGTGACGCCTCCTGCTCAGTGACATACCCGCTGGGAAGGAAGTACATCACTAGAAATACTGTTAGTCCGCGTGCCGCAACACACCATGCTCCTGTCATTTACACTCACTGCGTCGCCCATTGACTTGCATTGCTGGAGACTGGAGCTCAGAAACAACGTGGTCGTTCATGGTGAAGGACACCCTAATCTTCCCTGCGCAGCTAGACCTAGTCCCTTCATTTTGGTGAGCTCCCCACTGTTGTGTGTGGTGGTGGGCTATCACCTGTGTAAGCAGCAGACAAGTATATTGAGCAACAAACAACCAGGGCTGCTCAAATCCAGATCTGGGAGACATCCGTATCGTTCTATCTGGATATCTCCCAGTTATCTGTGCGGGGTGGGCGGGGGGTCAATCTTACCTGTCTGACGTCTTCTTCGGTCCGTCCCTCGGCGCCTCCCACGATGCGGTCCAAGCGGCGATCACATGATTACAAACACTTCCTCCTTCCGGGTTGAAGGAGGAAGGGTGTGTAATCACGTGACATGCGTGCAGCGCATCGTGGGAGGCGCCGAGGGACGAACGAAGAAGACGTCAGACAGGTAAGATTGACACTCTCCCCCCCCCCCCCCCCCTCCCCGCACAGGTTTACTGGGAGATATCCAGATAGCAACTATCCTGGCATCTCCCGGATCCGGATTTGAGCAGCACTACAGACAACATTTCAGAGGACCAAAAGCACGGACTGTTTGCTCTATAGGTTATTTCTATTTATTTGTAGAATAAATTGATATTTGTATTTCACCTCAGGTTTACTCTAATATACTATGGGCTTGATTCACTAACCGGCTCTAAGTGTTAGCGCCGGAGTAAAAATTAGTTTTCCGGCGCTAAGCCGTTTAGTGTGCCTTATCTGATGTTAGTGTGCCTTATCTGATGTTAGTGTGCCTTAAGTAGCTTTGTGCACACTAAATAGCTTTGTGCACACTAAAAGATGGACAAAGCTACATCGCAAACTGCAGATAAGGCACACTAACCTCAGATAAGGCACACTAACCTCAGATAAGGTTAGCGCTGTAGTTTGTGCCCACTAAGTCATAAGGCACACTAATCGGCTTAGTGCCGGTTAGTGAATCAAGCCCTATATATCTTATATACTCTTTTATTCAGTAATGTTCCTCTTTAAAGCAAACCTGAAGTGAAAAAAAAACTTATGATATAATGAATTGTATGTGTAGGTCGGATAAAGAAGAGAACATTAGTAGCAAAGAAAAGAGTCATATTTTTATCTTCGGTTATATGGCTTTTTTTTATACCATTGCATCATTCTCTCATATTTGCAGTTTATAAACCACACTGTATTTCCAGCTCTAAAACAGAGCAGAACTAATGACCCTTTGAACTTTCCTGCAGTAAAACCTTAACTCAAGCTGCCTCTCACTGTTTCTTTGATGTATAAGTGCTTCAGAAAACCGCACCGTAGACCCAAGTTGGGTCGGAGAGCGCAGAGAAGTTGTTTTGCATAGATAACAACTGAAGTTTTTTAACTCTTTTATTAATGACCTAGTAGATGCAGTAGAAAGCAATGTTGCTATTTTTGCAGATGATACAAAATTGTGCAGAATCATCAACTCTCAGGAAGATAGTGTCATATTGCAACGGGATCTGGATAGGATGGCTATATGGGCACATAAATGGCAGATGAAATTCAATGTTGAAAAATGTAAAGTCATGCATTTTGGTCGTACTAATGGTCTAGCACCATACAAAATAAACGGGATACAGATGGGGACATCAAACTTGGAGAAGGACTTAGGAGTTCTCATCGACAACAAGTTAAATAATCGTACTCAATGCCAAGCCGCTGCAGCTAAAGCTAACAAAATTTTGGGATGCATTAAAAGGGAAATAAAAACTCGAGGTGCTAGCATAATATTGCCCCTGTTTAACTCTCTAGTAAGTCCACATCTGGAATATGGAATTCAGTTCTGCGCACCACATTACAGGAAAGATATTGCAGTTTTAGAGCAGATGCAGAGACGAGCAACAAAATTGATACGTGGGATGGAAGGTCTCAATTACCAAGAAAAGTTAGATAAACTGGGTAGTCTAGAGCCTAGGTTCTCAACGTGTGGTACGTGTACCCCAGGGGGTACTCCTGATGGTTCCAGGGGGTACTCGGGCTTGATGTACATAACCAAGAATAACAAATTTAGAGCTTTAGAAAATGATAAATCTTATTTCAACAACACCAAATTAGTATTTTAGCTCATTTAAAAGCAATAGTAAATGCTTGGAAATTGTTTAGAACCAATTATCATGTATTATGATTAAATATATATTTGTAAAGGGGTACTTGTGATAATGTTTACTATGCTAGGGGGTACTTGGTGAGTACAGGGTTTTAAAAGGGGTACATATCAATAAAATGTTGAGAAACACTGGTCTAGAGAAAAGACGCCTTAGATGGGATCTAATTAACATGTATAAATACATCAGAGGGCAATATAAAAGCTTGGCGGATGAGCTTTTTGTCCCTAGGCCTTCTTAAAGGACTGGAGGACATGATCTGCGCACGGAGGAAAAACGTTTTAGCCATTTATTTAGGAAAGGGTTCTTTACAGTAAGAGTGATTAAGATGTGGAATGTGTTGCCACAGGAAGTCGTTATGGCAAATTCTATACCTGCATTTAAAGGGGGCTTAGATGCTTTCCGTGCGTTGAAAGACATCCATGGCTACAATTACTAGGTAATGCCTAATGATGTTGATCCAGGGATTTTATCTGATTGCCATCTGGAGTCGGGAAGGAATTTTTCCCCTTTGGGGCTAATTGGATCATGCCTTGTAAGGGTTTTTTCGTCTTCCTCTGGATCAGCAGGGATATGTGAGGGAGCAGGCTGGTGTTGTACTTTGTACTGGTTGAACTCGATGGACGTATGTTCTTTTTTCAACCAAAATAACTATGTATGTAACTATGTAACTCTTTCTGTACTGGAAGACAATGTGATACTTTTCTTTGCTACTAGTTTTCAATTTCCTAGCTGTACTACACATACAATTCGTTATCTCATAAGTTTATTTTCACTTCAGGCTTGCGTTAAGGCAGCAGAAATTGGGTGTTAGTACGAGGCTTTAGTCTGGTTTGGTGTAGAGTCCTTCTTCAGCTCTTGAGCAACGTCTGCAGGAAGAGTTTTCTCCATGTGGTTTTCCTCGATGTTCATTAATCGTTTATGAAGGAGAGGGTTTCATTATTAGGATTAGCAGAGTTATAAATAACGTAGATTATTGGCTAGGCCAGCCCGTAATGGAGAAAATCTAGCACAAACATAAGAGGCCTGCGCCATACAAAGAGCAGACGCTCCACATTCCCAGCCAATTCTCTCCTCTAATAAACATACAAACACTCCAGGCCATTGTTTAGAATGCAAATGCGTTCTATGACTGATGGTTTCTATTATAATACCCCATAATGCCTTCACATGTGTTCTGGCGTTCCGAGCCCTTGAAGAGCCCTGCAATTTATGTGAGCTTGAGGTTATTTTATTGTTAAACCCACAGACCAGTATGATTAGCTTCAAACAGAGCTATCACAATCACATAATGAAAACAGCCCAGCACGTATGGGAGTCACAGAGGTAACAAGGTTTAGTTCAGCAAGCAGAATAATAGTGCTGGCCTGTACTCTGAGGTGATTTGGCATGGTGGGTCTCTCGCCAACACATGGGGCTGGGGGTGGCAACATACTCACGTTAGGTTCTCTGTGGAGAACCATCTAGCAGGCTGTCCTACTCACTCCTGCCCTGTCGTCCACTCCTCTCCGCGTGTGTGCCGTGGCCGTACATTTGCCAAAACCTCAAGTAAACTTTTTTCACAATGTCATTATGGGGTGTGTAGAATTCTGAGTAAAAAAAAAAAATTATTAAATCCATTTTGTAATAAGGCTGCAACAGAACAAAATGGAAAATGCGATGCACTGCAAATACTTTCCGGATACACTGTATATCTCTGCTGAACACCCTAAGGGCCACTGAACCAGATGGTTCAGTGGCCCAGATTTCACCTTAAAGTTACGCAGATCTAATAAAAGTTCAGAGATCGACTTCTTTGCAGCGAGAGCCCCCAAGAAGTCAGGGTTAGGCACTTTGCGTCAAGGGGATCGCTTAGGGATAGGCATCATTTAGGAAGGGGGTGGGGAGGTGTTAGGCATTGGTAAGGACAGGGTTAGGGAAGGCTTGTGTGAGAATTGGGTTAGGTTACAGATATTTTACTATTCACAGTTCCTCACAGTGTGACCCATAGGATCGAGTTTGATTTTGAAGGGTGACACTAAAGGTGTCCAAACATTACCAAGGTAGCCAAAACATAGATTCATCTCTGATCAGAATCTGACCAGAGAGGGATCTCATCTTGCCTGTAGATATTCTGTAGATTTCACAATTTATAAAATATCGTATCAAGCCGCAGCGCTGCACTACTCAATAATCAGGATCGGGAATTCAGCCATAAATAGCCTTGTGTGCAGCCTTGGCGTGCCAATCCATGGGGAATTGAGCTTCAGAAACCAAATCTCAGCTTTAGTCAAATATTCCTACTTCCATGAGAGGAACATTGCAAAAATTAAACGCCTCATTCCCCCAGAGGATCTTCCAACCCTAGTTCACACCTTCATCACATCACGGCTGGACTACTGCAATGCCTTTATGCAGGCCTCCCAAACAAGGACCTGTACCGCCTGCAATTAGTACAGAACGCTTGTAACGTTCGGTGTCAGCACACAGAGAGTATCTGATTATTGATGATCTGCAGTATCACCAACAATACAGATGTATACCTGATTATGGATGATCTGCAGAATCACCAATAATACAAGTATGACTAATCTCTGGACACCTAATGAAGTGTAAGTGCTTGGTGCAACTGTAAGGCTATCTCCCGTGGAGAGAGAGACACAGATACTACTACAGCCAGTGATCACCTGAGGAGCAGGTGGCCTCTGGCTGTGCAGGGACTATCTCTTTAAGAGGAGGAGATGGAGATAATCTTGCAGCCAGTGATTCCCTGATGGACTGGAAATCAGACTGTACTGCAGCCAAGGATTCCCAGATGGATTGGGAATCAGACTGTACTGCAGCCAGTGGACTCCTATGGGGTAGAGGCCACTGGCTGAACTGCAGGAAGGACTCTCTGAGGAGCAGGAGGTCCTTGCAGCTAACTGACACCTAGTGGACTAGTGTCACGGGTAGTACAGACAGACTGATCACTCGAGGGATGAGTGACAGTCAGAAGGGTCAGACAGGCCAGGTCGGCAACACACGAGCAGACAAGGTACAGAGACAGAAGGCTGATTTGGTAACCGGGTACAGGCAAGGTTGGCAACTGGTAGACAGATAGGCAGAGATACCGAATCAGAAAGCAAGAGAGAGGTCAACAGAGCCAAAGGTCATAACCGATATCAAGCACAATCCTAGTCTGAGGTGTGAGGTCCTTGGTCTCGACACCCGGGAACTAGTCTAAAGAATAACACAGTATCCTATGCTTGGGTGTGAGGTCCTTGGTCTCAACACCCTGGAACTGGTCTAAAGTATAACACAGTAATAACACAGTAATCCTATGCTTGGGTGTGAGGTCCTTGGTCTCAACACCCTGGAACTGATCTAAAGTATAACACAGTGATGACAAAGTAAACATCAAGAGCGGAATCTAGCTAAGTGTGAATTCCCAGTTCCAACTGGTTCTAACACTGTAGGATCTGACTGAGGTCTGAGTGCTCACACGTAAGTATTCGCAACAGCAGACAACCAGCAACTGACAAGCAAGATCTATATATACTACAGCGCTCCGCAGCGCTGCCCCCAGCCACTCAGCCAATCAGGAGTTCCGCTGGGATCAGCTGATCGTCCTGATCAGCTGATACCTCTCCTGCTGGCATAAAGGCCCTGTCTTCTGGCGCGCGCGTGCGTAGCTCTCCATCTGTGTGCACTAGAAGGCCCAGGCAAACCAGACACATGTTGCTGTGCGGAAACCGCCGGTCTGAACGTGGAGACAGCCGCCCCGCCGCCAGACCGGCCCGGCGGCATCTCCACTATTCATTACAACGCTGTTGCCAGATTGCTAACAAACCAGCCTCGCCACTGTCACATTACACCAATTCTTCGCTCACTGCACTGGCTACCAGTAAAATGGAGAATACTCTTCGAGATTGCAAGCAATGGGCAGCGCTCACAGGCTGCAAGTGAAGTTAAGGCTCCAGAGATGTGCACAGCCCCCCTGAGGCTAATTACACACCTTGAATACAAATCAAATGCAAATAATGTGCTAAACACTAATCTAAATTCTAAAATTTGAATGCAAGCTGACGCCCGTGGAGACAGCTAGCCTGAAGTATACTTAAGTTTTTGTACAGCAGAAGGGATTTTTTTTTTACAATAGCCAGCTAGCTGCACCAGGTAAGGATTATGTTTTTAACTATAGATTAGCTATGGTTCACTGTTGAATAAGCTTCACTGTTAGACTAGTTTTTAGGTTTTAACCTTTGATAAAATATTTTTCGCCGTTTGAACATGCTTCACTATTTGATATGCTTCACTGTTAGACTAGGGGTTAGGTCTCTCCCTTGGAGGCCCGTCATCGTCGTGGGAGAGTCTATTGGAGATAATTTGTGCACAATTTATGCTGAAGCTAACGCCCTCCTTTTACTGTACCAGTTTTTAATCCAAGGTGTGTAATCTGCCTGTTATTAGAGCTCTACATACTTGTGCAGGTAGTCAATTACATAGTTACATAGTTATTTTGGTTGAAAAAAGATATACGTCCATTGAGTTCAACCAGTATAAAGTACAACACCAGCCTGCTCCCTCACATATCCCTGTTGATCCAGAGGAAGGCGAAAAAACCCTTAAAAGGCATGGTCCAATTATCCCCTAAAGGGAAAAATTCCTTCCCGACTCCAGATGGCAATCAGATAAAATCCCTGGATCAACATCACCAGGCATTACCTAGTAATTGTAGCCATGGATGTCTTTCAACGCAAGGAAAGCATCCAAGCCCCCTTTAAATGCAGGCATAGAGTTTGCCATAACGACTTCCGGAGGCAATGCATTCCACATCTTAATCACTCTTACTGTAAAGAACCCTTTCCTAAATAAATGGCTAAAACGTTTTTCCTCCATACGCAGATCATGTCCTCTAGTCCTTAGAGAAGGCCTAGTGACAAAAAGCTCATCCGCCAAGCTATTATATTGCCCTCTGATGTATTTATACATGTTAATTAGATCCCCTCTAAGGCGTCTTTTCTGTAGACTAAATAAACCCAGTTTATCTAACCTTTCTTGATAAGTGAGACCTTCCATCCCACGTATCAATTTTGTTGCTCGTCTCTGCACCTGCTCTAAAACTGCAATATCTTTTTTGTAATGTGGTGCGCAGAACTGAATCTCATATTCCAGATGTGGCCTTACTAGAGAGTTAAACAGGGGCAATATTATGCTAGCATCTCGAGTTTTTATTTACCTTTTAATGCATCCCAAAATTTTGTTAGCTTTAGCTACAGCGGCTTGGCATTGAGTACGATTATTTAACTTGTTGTCAATGAGTACTCCTAAGTCCTTCTCCAAGTTTGATGTCCCCAACTGTATCCCATTTATTTTGTATGGTGCTAGACCATTAGTACGTCCAAAATGCATGACTTTACATTTGTCAACATTGAATTTCATCTGCCATGTATGTGCCCATATAGCCATCCTATCCAGATCCCGTTGCAATATGACACTATCTTCCTGAGAGTTGATGATTCTGCACAATTTTGTATCATCTGCAAAAATAGCAACATTGCTCACTACTGCATCTACTAGGTCATTATTAAATAAATTGAAGAGCACTGGACCCAGAACAGACCCCTGTGGGACCCCACTGCTAACAGTCTCCCATTTTGAGTACGATCCATTGACCACAACTCTTTGTTTTCTGTCCATTAGCCAGTTCCCTATCCATGAACACAGACTCTTCCCCAGTCCTTGCATCCTCAACTTTTGCACCAGACTTCTGTGGGGAACAGTGTCGAAGGCCTTTGCAAAGTCCAAGTATATCACATCTACAGCATTCCCAATATCCATATTAGCATTCACTACCTCATAAAAGCTGAGCATGTTAGTCAAACAGGACCTGTCTTTAGTAAACCCATGTTGATGCTGAGAAATAAGATTATTTTCTACTATGAAGTCATGCAGAGCCGGGACAAGGTCCTCCAGCACCCAAGGCTGAGACACCAAAGTGCGCCCCTCCATCCCTGCCACCCCAGCCGTCACACACTGATTGCTATTAGACTAAGAGGCGCCACAGGGCCCACAACCTCCCCAACACTTTAATATCTAGTTATCTGGCATGCAGTCACTGCCATGTATCCCCTTTTCTTATTTCTTTCTGCTTCAAACACAATTAGGAATGACAGCTGAATGAATTATGCGCCCCCTCCTACCCTGCGCCCTGAGGCTGGAGCCTCTCCAGCCTATGCCTCGGCCCGGCCCTGAAGTCATGCATAGTATCTCTTAGTAACCCCTCAAATAGTTTGCATACAACTGATGTTAAGCTTACAGGTCTATAATTTCCTGGATCTGATTTTTTTGCCCTTCTTAAATAATGGGAAAACGTGGGCTGTACGCCAATCCACTGGGACTCTGCCAGTTGCAAGAGAGTCACAAAAGATAAGATAAAGGGGTTTATCTATAACTGAACTTAATTCCCTTAGGACCCGAGGATGCATGCCATCCGGGCCAGGTGCCTTGTCTATTTTTAATTTATTTAGTCTTGCCTTCACTTCTTCCTGCGTTAAGTATTTAATATTACAGTTAGAAGATTGAGACTCTTCCGCCTCTGTAGTTTGCAACAGTGCTGTTTCCTTTGTGAAGACAGAAGCAAAGAAAGCATTTAATAACTCAGCCTTACCTTGGTCATCCACCATTGAGTTCCCACCCTCATCCTTTAGGAGTCCTATACAGTTAACCTTTCTTTTTTTAGAGTTAATGTTCTTGTAAAACTTTTTTGGGTTAGATTTGATATCCTTAGCGATTTGTTTTTCAGCTTCAATCTTTGCCTGCCTAATTTCTTTTTTACAATTTTTATTGCACTCCTTATAATTGCTTAGTGCAGCCTCGGTCCCCTCCTGTTTTAAGACCTTATAGGCATTCTTTTTCCTCTTCATTTTATCTTTAACCTTTCTATTCAGGTGCATCATCTGTTTGGAAGCGCTGCCATTCTCTTCTGCTGTACTTTTCAAGATTGGACTGCTGACATTCAAATCCCTACACAATTTGGTCCCTGGATAAATATAGGACTTGACTGCACCATACCTCTCACAACCTCAGATCAGCAGGATCCAAAACCTTGGTCACTCCCAGGGTGCACCTCAAAACCTCTGGAGCCAGATCATTGTGTCATGCTGCCCCTACCCTCTGGAAGTCCCTACCACACTCAGTAAAGACAGACCTGTCCCTTGAGTTATTCAAATTGAGACTGAAAAGCCACCTGTTTAGCCTGGCATTTGTGGACTTACAGAATTCTTCCTCTCTACCAAAATTTACCAATTAACCAAATACTGGTCTGAGCCATGCTTATGATGCGCTTGAGTCCTATGTCAGAAAAGCGCTTTACAGATGTTTGTTGTTGTACTCAATGTAGTTCAAGACTACGGCCATGAATCTACTTTTGCTACCACCCTACCCCTTTCATATGAGATCTTCCATCTGCTACAGTCAATAATTTTGATGGATTTTGAATGCATGTTTGGGCATCGATCACTGGCATATTTAATCACAGTGATTGAATCTGCTAGAAATCAATGGGATAAATCTATGTGTATGGGCACCTTTTTAGTGCGTGTATGCATAACTTTATACACCATGCCACGCTGAATTTAAAGGGATTGATTCTGTTGTTCTTTCAAAGACAAACATTTTTTTTTCATCCCTTTGTGTGTTTTTTTTATCCACACGCACTTATCTAGGGCAATCAACTTTTACACATCCTGAATTTGTTTCCATGATTTAATGGCCTGTATTGTATTCAAATGAGAACAATCTGTCTGGAAGGTATATTCCTCTACAAAGTTACAAGGGCAGCAATTTCTTACAAAAAAATAAAAATCGTTTCCACAAGGACACAATTTATGTGTTTTTTTCCAACACTCAGGCCAAAATAATTAAAGAGCCTTAACTAAGACTCCCGTGCCAAAACTCTTTCCATCAGCCTGAAAGTGGATTTGTCTTCCCGCATCACCTTGTATGAGACGGCCTCGCTGCTTTTTATTGGCAGTTAATCAATTAGAATTTGCTCCGCGGCTGGCTGGGGAGGGTAGACTTTTTTTTAAAGGTATCTGCACCTTATTGGATGGTTTTGGCAGGCGCTGCTCCCCATACCAGACAGACGTTTGAAGTGTGATAGAAATACGCAAAAAAAAATGGACGTCGTCTCAAAGATGTTTTTCATAGGTTTTCAAAACTGGCAGCGTGGCCGGTGTTAAAAGCCTCAGCAAAGCCTTTTTCACGCAGGAACGCTTGAACCTCGTCCAATAAGGCTTCTTGATTTGTGAAGTCTCCTTACAAGCGAGTAATGTATAGCTAGCTGGTGTTACAAATTGGGGTCAGTTTTACATGCAAAATTCTTGCCTTAGGAGTGGTGAGACATTTTTCTGTGTTGTGATAAAATAGTTTAAATTTTTGGACTATTACGTTTTTTTTTTTCTTTACTTTTTTTTTTCGAAATTGTCCAACACTTTCAGAACAATAGAATTGCAACAAATTGTTTGGAAAGACAACAGGTTTCCTAACTTGCAATGCCAAAAACTTCCTTCACGTTGACAACCAAAACCTAACCACTAAGATTAAAAAAAAAGAGTGAGCCCAGTTTCCAATGCAGTCCACAGTAAAAGAGGAAAGTAGCAAGTGATAGGGCTAGTTACTACATATAGGTCGCCTATCCATCAAAGTTATTAAGAGTTATCCCCGAGGAGATCATTTTCAATTTGTCTTTAAAATTAACTTCTCAGCATTTTACAATTAAAAAAGTTGGGGAATCGGGAAGTGTTGGTGGTTAAGGTCCAGGGCTGTGGAGTCGGAGTAGAGCATTTTTGGGTACATGGGCTTGATTCACAAAGCAGTGCTAACTGTTAGCACGCTTATGAAAAGCCCCTCTTCATGCCTAAACTCAGTTTAGGCATGATAAAATCAACTCGCACGCAAAAAACAAGTTATTTCTGCCCCTTTAACCACTTTACCCCCGCCCGTACGAATTTCTCCGTCCCTTTTTCCATCCTTTAACCCCCAGGGACGGAGAAATCCGTACTTTTCGCGCTCCCGCCGCTGCCCACGCTCCCGCTCGCTCTAGCGCGCAATCCCGCGGGTAAACACACCGCCCGCCGCTCGCCCGGAGATCAATGAACGGGAAAATCCATTCCCGTTCGTTGATCTAAGCCCCGCAATGATCCGCTGCTTTTCCGCTAAGCAGCGCGATCATTGTGAAAAAAAGTACTTCCGCTTACCCAGCCTCCTAGTCGCATTAAACAAAAAGTTACTGTTGCCATCTTGTGGCCAAATAGTAAAACTACACCCTAAACATTTATTCTTTATAAAGAATAAAAGCCTTGCTGAGAATCCCCTATGAAGAGATGGACTAGTCCAAAACCTGTCGGTTCTGTCAGATTCCTACTACCTACTATAAGTGACAGCAACATAGAAGAAAAGTAATGTATGGCGCATTTTACTCTGGAAGAAACGTACTTCTTATTTTTTATGTTTGCACATATTTTAAATTTTACAGTTTTCGCCATAGTGCCCCTTTAACCACTTCGGGACCTGCCGCCTAACCCCCCTTAAGGACCAGGGCATTTCGCGGTGGAGGGGGGTGCGCGCGTTTAAGGGGGTCGGGCTGCCGGATCCCGTCTGTGGTGTGCTGGGCTGTGTGTCCCCAATGGAGGCAGGTGTCCCCCCTGTAGCCGGAAGCCATCACTCACCTTCCAGGCTCCAGCGATGAGCCGTAGAAGCCACCTCTTCTCCAGCCGGCATCTCCGCTCCAAATGATGCTCAGGTCGGGTCGTGGCTTGATGATGTCATCAAGCCGGGACCCGGCGCTGACGTCAGATGGAGCAGAGATGCCGGCCAGAGCGGAGGGGGCGCCGATCCTCTTCTTTTCCCCCCTGCCGCCGCCGCTGTCAAAGTGATCACTACGATCCGACGGCGATTGTAGTGATCACGTGATCAGCAGCCATACGCGATGGCTGCTGATCACTGAGGGTACATGCCAGCTGTCATATGACAGCTTAATCTCCCCTCTCGGGTGCGCACGATCGCATCGGGAGCTGTTCTTTAGCGTGGACGTTGAATCAATGTCCGGTCAGAACGGTAACACCACCTGCCGGACGTTGATTCAACCTACGGCGGTCCCCAATAGGTTAAGTATTGCCTTTTTATTTAGTTTTTTTCCCAGTTGTTGCAGTTACCTTTCACTTGGCCATTATAAGTTGCATTGAGTAAATACAGCTGGGAAAGATATTTCATTTTGGGCTGCAAAGGAACAAAATGTGAATATTTTGAAGGGGGTCATTCTTTTCTATAAACACTGCACTGCTTTGCCTGATTTTCTATATAAGGCCAGCAGAGCATCATTCTTGTCTGCATTGTGGACAATTTTGGCATCTGCATTGAGTAGATGAGTTTTATTCTTCCCATCATTGAGTGCCAGGACCATTCTTTGTTGTGTTTTTTTCAATCTTAAGCCCCGTAAAACCTAGAATGTTCTCAGCCAGTCAGGGCTGTCTTTACCGAGAATCCGGAGAGAGTACATCAGCCCCGATACTCCCTGATGTGTCTCTGAGAGATCCTGAGTACCAGATTGCCTCATCCGAGCACATTGCTCTTTCTACCTCTTCCACATGAAGCTACTCTGTCTTGTGCCACGCATGGGCTTAACTACAACCTACCAGTCCCCCAGGAAAACTCTGCCGGCCTTGGCCCCATCTTACAGCCCCCCCACCCCCCTGTTCTTGTCAGCAATTGTAGAGATAAATGCAGAGCGCTATACATTACCTGCTTCAAGCAACAGGACAGGTCTTCTTCACTCCCCTCTTCAGTGTAACTCCGCGCTGTGCAGCCATGTGGCTCCCATCATGTGACAGGCGTGAGCCACATAGTGATGGCTGCTAGGCGCGCGGCTACACAGAAGAGGAGGACCTGTCCCAAATAAGGATTAGCGTTCTGCTGCTGGCTATCTGTATTTAACTTTGCAATAGCTGATAAGAGCAGGCCCCCTTATCCCTTGGGCCCCCCTGCAGCTGTGGGGATCACAAGCTGCGCGGATCACAGGGGTTATATTAAGCCCCTGGCGCCACAACATTGCCCATCCTCCGTATCAGCAGAATGCATTGTGAGGCTACAGCACTCAGCCCTGGACTATCGACCAAGGGATCGAGTCCTGATCCCAGCAGGCAGCAGTCTTGTGCATGTACATGTACGTAACGTAAGTCATGTTGGATCAGGCATTTGTCTTAGAGACTAGCTCCTAAGTAATGCATTGTTCTTAAATATTCATACCAGTATTGATTTTGCATTGATGCAATATCTTTATTACGTTGCAAGTGCCATTAAATGATAGGGCCCTGGATTGTGTGTGGCCGGTGTAAGGTGTTTCTGTTCTCCAGTTTGTCTGAGTTTCCACCTGATGTGCTTTTCTCTTACAATCCGTCCTGGCTGTCTTGGAATAGCTTTTAGTTTTACAAGCTGTGAAAGTAGAACTAGACTTTCCATATCAAGTCGTTCCCCAGGTAGTCAATCCTCCATTTGGGCAGATTTGTATTACAAGAAAAAAAGTTTTATTCACAAGCTTTACGGTAAAAACCAGGGCTGGAGATTGACAATAGCTGCTCAGAGAGATCCTTGGAGAGCAGTGGCAATACAAAGATTTTTGGCATTAGGATTTTGATGCAAAGTAAAATCTTGTGGCGTCTATCAATCAGAGGGAGGTCTATAAGCATGGGCCCATGGCTGCTATAGGTATGCATACCAACAAGTTAGTTTAAAAAAGAATTGTAGTGAAAATAACATAATAAATAAAATTGCTTATTTTTTTACAATATTAATTTATAGATTATTTAGTCAGTGTAATTTACATTCTGAAATGTATCACTGTTGGCGACATCTTTAGTCCTGCCAGGTGATCTGTATGGAGTGTTCGTTACTGAGAGTTCTATGCACTGAGGTAGATACGCCTTGCTTGGCAGTTGGAAAAAGGCTGGAAGTTGAAATAAGGTTCACAGACAGCAGTGGCGTAACAATAGAGGCTGCAAGGGATGCAGCTGCGGGGGGCCCCTCTGAGGCCCGCCCAGGGCCCTTTTGGGGGGCAGGAGGGGTCGTAGCACATGAGGGGCCAGAATTGGCTTTTCCTCTCCTTGGGCTCTCCTTTCAGCGGCCCCCCTCCAGCATTAATGGGCAGCAGCAGCGGGCAGGAACACAGAATGCGGACATACCTCCATGTGTTCCACCGCCGGGGGTTCCTCTCTCTAAGCATTTGACGCTACTTCCTGTTTATCGTGTTTATACTGTCGGCACCCATGCCTGGCAATACTGGGGGCACCTAAACCTAGCTATACTGTGGGCACCTATACCTAGCTATACTAAGGGCACTTATAACTGGCTATACTGGGGACAGGCACCTATACCTGGCTATACTGTGGGCACCTATACCTGGCTGGGGGCCTCCAGTATACTGGGGGCACCCGGCGGTGGGCTCCGTGCCCCAAAACCACCTACTTCGGCACCTATACCTGGAGGGGGGTTCCATCCAAATATTCGCAGGGGGACCCAGTGATTTCTAGTTACGCCTCGGTCATGACATCACACTGGGAGGGGTTTCACCACAATTTCAGCCATACAGACCCCCGCTGATCTATTTCGAGAAAAGGTAAAGCTTTCTCATCCAGAGGCTTCCCACTACCAAGATACGTATTAACTATGTAATTTTAAAAGTTAGGCTAGGCAGGATAAGAAGAGGAGGAAGTTGAGTTCTGTGGTGGTGACAGTAAATATAGCAATTTCTGAACCTTGGGCTTTAGAAATCAGGCCCAGTAACTTCCTGCTCACTCCTATTTTATACAACCACGAAGGGACAAAGAGCAAAGCAACTTTCCTGAGCTTCACGCATTTTTGTGCACGAAACATGATAGTTTGGGTGGAAGTCACATTGATTTAGTTTCATCAGCGTATTAATCAGGGCTGTGGAGTCGAAGTCGAGGAGTCGGAGCAATTTTTGGGTGCCTGGAGTCGGAGATGGGAAAAAATGCACCGACTCCTAATGAATTTAAACTGTATTTAAAATAGAAAATATGATAAAATGTTCTATTTCTCAGATAATAGTCATCATAAATAATTTATACATACAGTTATAGCTCTGCTTGGTCTACAAAAATGAAATAAACCAATCAAAAAATAGTTACTTGTGCTGCTTCAATAAAGCAGTCCCCATATTTTTAGTCAGATATACACATCTCAGTGTTCTCCCCAGAATTTTTTTCCAGCCGGGTGGCATGAAATAGTAGCCGGGTGGCATGAAAAAGCAGCCGGGTGGGACGAGATGAAAATGCAGGGCAACTCTGCTTACAGCATAGGAGGAGGTGAGGAGCTGAGCCGATGACAGCTGGGTGGTCACCAAATCTAGCCAGGTGGAGCACCCGGCTAAAAGAGCCTGGGGAGAACACTGCATCTGATTGTGACTGTATATATGATGTGTACACAGGAATCTCTTATATATACTAAATAACATCTACGCTGTAAGTATAAAGCCTGATGTGTAGCCTTGTCACTAATAGAGATGGTCAATGAGATGGAAATAATTCTGCGTTGATGCTGGTTTATACAAATGCATGCACTCCTTTTGCTCATGAAATTAAGTAATTTGATATGTTGTTAAAATTTGGTTTGGTGACTACGAATAAAGGGTACCTGAGACAGATGAAAAGAAAAGTGTTATACATACCTGGGGCTTCCTCCAGCCCCCTTCAGGCCATTCGGTCCCTCGCTGTCCTCTTCCACCACCTGGATCTTCTGCTATGAGTCCCGGTAATTCAGCCAGTCAGCGCAGTCCGGCCGCATGCCGCTTCCACAGCCAGGAGCGTTCTGCACCTGCGCAATAGTGCTGCGCAGGTGTAGTACGCTCCCGGCGGCGGAGTGTGTGCATGCGCACTATGCCAGACTGGCTCAAGTGCCTGGACTCATAGCAGAAGATCCAAGTGGCGGAGGAGGACAGCGAGGGACTGATTAGCCTGAAGGGGGCTGGAGGAAGCCCCAGGTATGTATACAACTTTCATCTGTCTCAGGTTTACTTTAAGTTACACAGTAGTACTATACTCTACATATGCCCTTCCCACAGAGCTGCAGGGAATCCACTGAGAATGTTGTGCACATTGAACACAGAGGTGTTGTCTATCACCTAGTTTCTCAACATGCGGTACGCGTACCCCAGGGGGTACTTCTGATGGTTCCAGGGGGTACTCAGGCTTCAGATACTTGATCAAGAGTAACAAATTTAGAGTTTTAGAAAATTATAAATCCTATATAAACACCAAATTAGTATTTTTTTCTAATTAAAAGCAACAGTAAATGCTTAGAAATTGTTTAGAACCAATTATCATGTACTACGATTAAATATGTATTTGTTAAGGGGGACTTGTGATAATATTTACTATGCCAGGGGGTACTTGGTGAGTACATGGTTTTATAAGGGGTACATACCAAAAAAATGTTGAGAAACACTGGTCTATCACCCATAAATTTGGTTTCAGATTGTACTTGAAGAATGTGTAATAGAGGGAGAATACCCTGATTCCCCTGCAGAGTACCTGCATATCATTCTTACATGCACCCACAGTTACATTGCCTAGGGCCTGATAGATGTTCTTTGTTCCTGTCTGTACCTTCTACAAGTACTCTTACCAAGGAGGACTAGTTTTAGGCCTTGTTCACATCTATTCAGCGCAGATGACCGTGCGATCGGATCACAACGCATACGATGGCACGCCTTCTGCACTGCTACCCGCTGCACTGCTGATCCCATCCATTGACAGTGAATGTGTCGGCTCTACGCTTGCGGGCAGAATGCATGCAGCCGTACGCAAGCGCATCATAGCGCATTGTACTGCTGCGCAGCGCATTTAATGTGAATGGCAGAAAATCATCTGGATAGCCAGGTAACTGATATTGTTTAAAAGGGAATAAATATGGCAGCCTCCATATCTCTCTCAGTTCAGTTGTCTGTTAAAATTCCTAAGCGTTGGCAGTTAAGAGATGCATTTCATTTTACATACTTTCAATCAACAAGCTTGTAATATGCAAATTAGAAGAGTCGGAGTCGGTGGAATACTAACCTGAGAAGTCGGAGGATATACCGACCCCACAGCCCTGGTATTAATAAGGGCAAAGACTGTCTGCAACTGCTGGGGGAATCAAAGGGATGCCTAATTTTATGTAACATTTGCTACCAGAGCCGCTACACATCTGCAGTTTCTTCACATCTACGTATGGCATGTATGCTCCACATATGGTATGTATGGTCCTCTACTGAGAAGCTCTTGTCATTTAGGACCCTTTGAGTACTCCCATGTTTATCTCTTGCAGCTGTATTTTGCAGACACTGTGTATACTGTATACATAGAGAGATTGAGCTGGCTTCTGCGGACCAGACAGGTGTTGATGCAGAGTGCACAGCTGACTAGAGAGTGGGGCGATTCCTACCAACATTTTTTTATATAGCAATATGTGTCACCAACATTTCCTTTTTCTATAGAGGAAAGGGAATGAATGCTTTGACAAACCTCCTCTATATGTATTGGATGGCTAAAATGTGGTGACTGTGATTTTTCCTTCTCTACCTTCTTGGAACTATATGCATTGCTGTCAGTCAGGACGCGTTGCACATAGTGTGTGCCCCGTATGAGATGTAACCTGACCAGGAACATAATATCTCATGAAACATGCATTTTCCCATCGAGTTCCAATGTGTTGCGGCCTCCAACATCTGCGCTTTAATGCAGCGCAGTGCGCATGAGGTGCATCCGGAAGGCATGCACAAAATCCCGTACTTGCATGTATTATACTGTATATTGTGAATGAGTACTTGGTGGGGAAAGGTGGGGCTGAATGTGTTAGTCTGTGGTGGTTACTACATTTATAATTGTAGACTTGCCCATCATTGTCTGAATGTATTCCAGGCTCTGCAAAACGCTGCATTTTGCCAGTTTTCAAATATGGTGACGTTTGGGAAAGGAGCCAGTTTGCTCTAAAGCTGTACTCAAGGATAACATTTACCTAGTGTCTGTAAAACAAAAAGAGGAACTCCTAATGAGGTGCAGAGCTAGATTGCAGAAGTCCTCTGGTCAGCCCTGAGACTGCTGTTTTTCAGGGCTGATAAACACCCCAAGGGAGCCTGGGCTCAGACTTGCCTCTAGAAGGGTGAGAAGTTAAAGGACACCTGAACTGAGAACGATATGGGGGCTGCCATTTTTCTATACTATTAAATTACGCCAGTTGTCTTGCTGATCCTCTGCCGCTAATACTTTTAGGGCCCGTTTCCACTATAGCGTTGCGGAATCGCCGGCGAATCACCGCAGGCAAATCGCATGCGGGTGCGATTCCGCATGCGGTTTTTGCCGCGATTTCGCATGCGATTTTGCATAGGTAAGGCTGTATGCGAATTTAACCATGTCCCTCGCCTGTGTAAATTAACATTAATACCTATGCAAAATCGCATGCGAATTCGCGGCAAAAAACGCATGGGGAAAACGCATGCGATTTCCCTATTAAATGCATTGCGTGCGATTCGCCTGCATTCCACACGCAGGCGAATTCTGAGGGCCCTACCATACAGATTTTTTCTGCACAGAAAAACGTGCAGGGAAACGCACAAGTGGAAACAGTCCCATCCACTTGTACTGACTGTGCGAATCCGCATGCGGGCAACGCATGCGGATTCGCGATAGTGGAAACGGGCCCTTAGCCTTAGACCCTGGACAAGCATGCAAAGCAGATGTTCCTGAAGTCTGACTGGATTAGCCCCATGCTTGTTTCAGGTGTGTGATTCAGATGCTGCGGCGGCCAAATAGATCAGCAGGAAGCCAGGAAACTTGCATTGTGTAAAAGGAAATAAATATGGCAGCTTCCATATCCGTCTCCGTTCAGGTGACCATTAAACCGAGTGTCTTGATATCATGTCAACCCTCAACGAAACTGCTGGAAAAACATTCTTATTCACATGCTGGTAATCTGGTGAGGGAAAGCTACCTTCCAACAACAGGCGACTTTTTTGAGCATCTAATGTTTGCTTATGCAATCTCGCGATGTGGTTACAGGCACATGATTACATGAACCTTGTTTGGCGATGCACAGCGGTAACGACAATGGATCTTTAAGATTGACGACTCTGGCTTACAGTACGGATCGCTTGACTTTCCATTTGCTGCCGTTATGTGAGGTTGCGTATTCCCATAGGTAGGAAGATGGATCGGGGAACCTTGCATATCAGGAGGCGTCACTGTGAGGTTCCCCAATCAATGTTCAGGTGAGTATTCAGCTTCAAATACAAATTGTGGTAAGACACAGAGCATTTATATCGCTCTTTACTCATGACAGACACAAAGCCCTTTGCCATTTAGGGCGCGCTCCATGAGCGACCAGGATCATTAGGGAGCTTTGCCCAAAGATTCCTTGTTGTTTTACATACTGACTTAAGCTGGGATTCGAACCCTGGTCAAAGACTCAAATCCTACATCAATGGCAACAGCCTTAGCAGTACGCTATCCAGCTGGTAACGGTTGTTGTACAGCTCCGTACAGTAACTTGGACATCTTAGTTGGCAGATACACAAACACTGGTGGAGGCTCCCCTTTGATGATATGAGTTGGTGGTGCTTGATGTAAATGAGAGATATACTGTCTTACCTTCTCAGAAGAAATCAAACAATAGATAATGGAAAAGTATTTTTATTGATGCACTAAAGACAATGCGTTTTGAGACCCTAAGATCTTCTCCACTTAGTTGGCAGATATTTATTCTGCTGATTGCAGCCTTAAAAACAATATTTGGCCAGTTTGGCTAAAATGTAGCTGCAGTTTGTGGATACAAGTTAAAGGCGGGTCGGCAAACCAAGATCCCATCGGCCTCCATAATGTACAAATTATCCTACAACGCGTCCCTCTGTTCCAGAGGGCTGGACAACAGTCTGTGTCTAATCTTTAGATTATTACTGTAATGTTATTTATCCTGTACAGAGATTCTGCAGATTCTTTAGCTAGCAGCCTTTGCTGAGGTTTTGTACAGTACCGCATTCTTAATCCCTCACTTAAAAATCCCCAGTACAGTCAAATATTTTATCTGGATTCTTGTAACCAAGATAGGAACTTTGGCTCACCCTTAATAAAATGGGGTGACTGCCCATATGTGGCCCCCTTGGCTCCAAGATTGACTGTTTGACTTGGAGTTCAAGGCCACAGACTTAGTAAGAAGTCAAAATAACAGGCTTTTTCCCCTGTAGCTGTGTGAGTACTGGGAAGAATTTTTGCACTGTAACTTTCAGTTTATAGGCTATATCTTCCCAGAAGTCATACTTCAGTTATGGTTGAATTCTGCAGAGTTGAATCGGCCATTGTCTTGTGTCTCCCTTTGGGATTTCAGTGGAGAGATGATTCTGGTGGAGACCCCGGCAATATACATGGCAGGAAAGACAAACTGACTCTTCTTGTTACATGGATGATTTCAACTAGAACATTTTCAACCTACAACTAGATTCATAGTTCACAAACTGCTATAACGCGATATCAGGATTTTAAGGTCACTTATATTGACTGAAAAAACCTGTTTTATTTTTTGAATAAAGAAATAAAAATCCTCCGGACTCATGGCTTAAAGTGCTCCTGAACTGAGAAGGATATGAAGGCTGCCATATTTATTTCCTGTTAAACAATTCCAGTTGCCCAGTCCTGCTGATCTCTTTGGCTTCACAAACCTGAAACAAGCACGTGGCTAATCTAGTCAGATTTAAAGAAAACCTGTACTGAAAATTAAAAATCAAAATAACCATACACAAGTCATACTTACCTGCTGTGTAGTCTACTCCTCAATCTCTTTCTCCTCTCCTCTGTCCTGTATGTCCACTTTGAACAATGGAATTCTCTGTCCTCCATTTTGAAAATGGCCATTACCCCATGACAACTTCCTGGTCAGCACAGAGTTAAACTGTAACATCGCCCACTTGAGCCATAGGGAAACATGGACACATCCGTTCTCCTCTCAGCTGTAACTGACAGCAACTGATAAATAACTGACAGCAACTGATATACTTCAGCTCTGACAAAATGTTGTCAGTACTGGAAGGGATCATTGTCAGAAGAAAATGGTGAGCTTCTGAGAGGAACTGATGGCAAGGTAACTATGTAATGTTAATTTGAAGTTACCTCATGTGTTTATTTTAAATAATTTTACTCAGTACACACAATAGATGAGAGAAAAGACTGGCACTAGATGTCAACAAGAAGGCATGGGTCTGATGTACCAGATTCCGTACTCAATGTATACACGTGCAACTCAGAAACAAGCACTGTATTTGTAGCAAAAAGAAAAACGAGGCACTGTGATTGCAAAAGTGAAGTACCTTTAATCCACGGTTGGAAGACACATCAGGGTGAACAGTGGGGGTTAGGGAGGCCTGACAGCTGTTTCGCTTAAAAACAAGCTTCCTCAGAGGCCAAGGGGAAGGGTTCTTTCCCTTGGCCTCTGAGGAAGCTTTGTTTTTAAGCGAAACAGCTGTCAGGCTTCCCTCACCCCCACTGTTCACCCTGATGTGTCTTCCAACCGTGGATTAAAGGTACTTCACTTTTGCAATCACAGTACCTCGTTTTCCTTTTAGCTACATATACATTTTACTCAGTACAGGTTCGCTTTAAGTCAGAGTCAGAATTATTTGATCTGCATGCTTGTTTAGGCTCTATGGCTAAAGGTGAGTACACACATATGACATTTGTTGCCTGTCTGGGATTGGGAAACGATCCTTTCGCGACAATTTGTGGAAATGTGCTGTTCAGATACATCTGTAGGCTTGAGGCTAGCGATGTGTTCTGTTTCTCTGGAGGAAGGGGGGGGGGGCAGAAGGACAACAATCGAGGCACTACAGAGCAATTTGAATAGGTCATAGGGAGGTTGAATATTGTGGGCATCGGGGGTCATTAAGCATCTGAAAAGACGGATCCTTAACAATTCCCGAGCAGGACTGACCGGTGGCCACTGTACACACGACTATTGGCGGCTAAAATAGTTATCGGCCAACAGTTATTGTATGTGTGTACGTAGCTTAAGAATATTAGCAGGACAGCCAGGCAATCTTCATTGTTTCAAAGGAAATAAATATGTCAGCCTCCATATCCCTATCAGTTCAGGGGTGCTTTAACAAGAACTTTTGCTTTTGTTAACAAAAACTCAGTTCCGATCTTTATATTATTATAATTATGTCTTGCAAGTATAAATGGCAAATGGGAATTTGTTCCTTCTTGATTTTATGTTCATGTAAAACACAGTTACCTGACAGTTACTGGATTAGCCCAGGTGTTGAAAAATGTATAGCATATTAGCGTTGCCAAGGTTGCAAAGAAGTGCATTTTAAGTATACAGTTGTAGGAGATGCCCAATGGAGAATAAAACCTTTAAAAAGTTTACGATGGGATGGCAGCATTCATTTATCTCTTAGTAAATGGTCAGATACTACAGATACAGTGGGATGCGAAAGTTTGGGCAACCTTGTTAATCGTCATGATTTTCTTGTATAAATCGTTGCTTGTTAATCGTCATGATTTTCTTGTATAAATCGTTGCTTGTTAAGATAAAATATATCAGTTTAATATATCATATAGGAGACACACACAGTGATATTTGAGAAGTGAAATGAAGTTTATTGGATTTACAGAAAGCGTGCAATAATTGTTCTAAACAAAATTAGGTAGGTGCATAAAAAGAAATGAAATCAATATTTGATTTGCAGTAATTACAGCCTCTAAACGCATACTGAGTGGAATCCATGCGTCCCTCAACTTTTAAAGATTCCCATTCCCTGCACTGGCCACACAGCCCCACAGCATGATGGAACCACCACCATATTTTACTGTAAGCAGCAGGTGTTTTCTTGGATTGCTGTGTTGTTTCTCCTCCATGCATAACACCCCTTGTTATGCCCAAATAACTCAGTTCTAGTTTCATCAGTCCACAGCACCTTATTCCAAAATGAAGCTGGCTACCTCAAGCGGCTCTGTTTGTGCTGTGGGGGGAGAAAAGGCTTCCTCTGCATCACTCTCACATACAGCATCTCCTTGTGTAAAGTGCGCCGAATAGTTGAACGATGCACAGTGACTCCATCTGCAGCAAGATGATGTTGTAGGACTTTCGTGCTGGTCTGTGGGTTGACTCTGACTGTTCTCACCATTTGTCGTTTCTGTTTATCCGAGATTTTTCTTGGTCTGCCACTTCGAGCCTTAACTTGTACGGAGCCTGTGGTCTTCCATTTCCTCAATATGTTCCTAACTGTGGAAACAGACAGCTGACATCTCTGAGACAGCTTTCTGTATCCTTCCCCCTAAACCATGATGTTGAACAATCTTTGTCTTCAGGTCTTTCTCATAATTGGATTCACCTGTGTATGTAGGTCAGGGGTCACTGAGCTTAAAAAGGCAATTTGAGTTCCAATAATTGGTTCTAAAGGTTTTGGAATCAATAAGATGACAACAGTGCCCACATTTATGCACCTGCCTAATTTTATTTAAACAATTATTGCGCACTTTTTGTAAATCTATTAAACTACATCTCACTTCTCAAATACATATGTATCACTGTGTGTGCGTCTCCTGTATGATCTATTTAACTGACATTTTGTATCGTACCAACCAATGATTTATACAGGAAAATCATGACGATTAACAAGGTTGCCCAAACTTTCACATCTCACTGTACAGTAGCAAGTAGCAAAAAAGTATGTGAACCCTTTGGAATTATATTGATTTAATTTGTCCATAACATGTGATCTGATCTTCATCTAAGTCACAACAATAGACATTCACAATCTGCTTAAAGGGGAACTTCAGCCTAAACAAACATACTGTCATTAAGTTACATTAGTTATGTTAATTAGAATAGATAGGTAATATAATTTTTTACCCACCCTGTTTTAAAAGAACAGGCAGATGTTTGTGATTCATGGGGGCTGCCATCTTTGTCATGGGGGCAGCCATCTTTTTGGTTGAAAGGAGGTGACAGGGAGCAGGAGACACAGTTCCAACTGTCCTGTGTCCTGATGACCCCTCCCAGCTGCGCACACTAGGCCTCAAATGTCAAATTCAAAATGTAAAAAAAAAAAAAATAACAGCAGAACGAGAGCAACAGCATCAGAAATCCCATCATGCTTTGCACAGCATTGGGGAAAAAAAGCCCGGGCAGTTTTCTTCTGTGCAGCTAAAAATGAGGCTTGCATAAGAGAAACAAAGTTCTGATGCTGTGAAACTGTTAAAGAAACCCCAGGCCTTTTCAGTGCTGCTGAGTCGATTTTTAGTCCGGAGGTTCACTTTAAACTAATACCACACAAATAATTACATGTTTCCATCTTTTTATTGAACACACCATGTAAACATTCACAGTGCAGGTGAAAAAACTATTTGAACCCCTAGACTAATGACGGCTCCAAGAGGCAAATTGGAGTGAGGTGTCAGCCAGCTGGAGTCCAATCAATAATATGAGATTGGAGCTGTTGGTTACAGCTGCCCTGCCCTATAAAAAACACACACTGGTTTTAGGTTTGCTTTTCCTAAGAAGCATTGCCTATTTGAATGTTGCACAAAAAAGCTCTCAGAAGACCTACGATTAAGAATTGCTGACTTGCATAAAGCTGGAAAGGGTTTTAAAAGTATCTCCAAAAGCCTTGCTGTTCATCAGTCCATGGTAAGACAAATCGTCTATAAATGGAGAAAGTTCAGCATTGCTGCTACTCTCCCTAAGAGTGGCCGTCCTGTAAAGATGACTGCAAGAGCACAGCACAGAATGCTCAGTAAGGTGACGAAGAATCCTAGAGTGTCAGCTAAAGATTTACAAAAGTCTCTGGCATATGCTAACAACCATGTTAGCGAATCTATGATACGTAAAAAACACTAAACAAGAATGGAGTTTATGGGAGGATACCACAGAGGAAGCCACTACTGTCCGAA
Organism: Hyperolius riggenbachi; assembly: GCF_040937935.1. Lineage (NCBI taxonomy): Eukaryota > Metazoa > Chordata > Amphibia > Anura > Hyperoliidae > Hyperolius > Hyperolius riggenbachi. The sequence continues at coordinate 192,858,828 of NC_090657.1, forward strand.
AAAAAAATTGCTGCACATTTAAAGTTTGCAAAAGAGCACCGTGATGTTTCACAGCTGTACTGGCAAAATATTCTGTGGACAGATTAAACCAAGGTTAAGTTGTTTGGAAGAAACACACATCAAAACCTCATCCCAACCGTGCAGTATGGTGGTGGGGGCATCATGGTTTGGGGCTGCTTTGCTGTGGACAGATCCTGGACGGATTGTCATCATCGAATGAAAAATGAATTCCAAAATTTATCAAGGTTTCACATACTTTTTCCACCTGCACTGTGAATGTTTACATGGTGTGTTCAGTAAAAACATGGACACATTTAATTATTTGTGTGGTATTAGTTTAAGCAGACTGTGATTGTCTATCGTTGTGACTTAGATGAAGATTAGATCACATTTTATGACCAATTTGTGCAAAAATTCATATAATGCCAATAAGTCCACATACTTTTTCTTGCTACTGTATATGGAAAGTGTATTGTATTTTGCACTCGACAGTGCATTACACAGGCAAACTGGCTGCTTTCAGATATTTCTGTGGCGAATTCAGATAAAAAAAGCATCAATGGGGTCTGTCACTAAGGGACATATCACTAGGGTCTGTCACTGAGGGGTGTGTCACTGGGTATGTCGCTGGGCTCTTTCACTGAAGGATAAGTCACTGGGGTCCGTCACTGAGGGATAAGTCACTGGGGTCTGTCACTGAGGGGTCTATCACTGAGGGGTATGTCAGTGAGGGGTCTTTCACTGAGGGATGTGTCACTGGGGTCTGTCACTGAGTGGTGTGTCACTGGGTTCTGTTGCTGAGGGATAAATTGCTGGGCTCTGTCACCGAGGGGATATACGGCTGGGCTCTGAAGTAATATGGTGTGGCTTTGTGATTGAAAGGTATATTGCTGGGGTCTGTCTTTGAGGGGTGTATCATTTGGCTCTGTTACTGAGGGGTATCTCACTGAGTTCTGTCACTGAGGAGTATATCACTGGGCTCTGTCACTGAGGTGTATATCACTGGGCTCTGTCACTGAGTGGTATGTCACTGGGGTCTGTCACTGAGGGGTGTGTCACTGGGCCCTGTCACAGAGGGGTTTATCACTGGGCTTTGTCACTAAGGGGTGTGTCACTGGGTATGTCATTGGGGTCTGTCACTGAAGGGAGTTTCACTGGGGTGAGTCACTGGGGTCTGTCTCTGAGGTGTATGTCACTGGGGTCTGTTACTGAGGTGTATGTCACTGGGGTCTGTTACTGAGGTGAATGTCACTGGGCTCTGTCACTGAATGGTATATAACTGGGCTTTGTCACTAAGGGGTGTGTCACTCGGTATGTCATTGGGTTCTGTCACTGAAGGGAGAGTCACTGGGGTCTGTCACTGAGGGATGTGTCACTGGGGTCTGTTACTGAGGGCTATATGGCTTGGGTCTGTGACTGAGGGGTATATCACTGTGCTCTGTTACTGAGGGATATATTGCTGGGGATCTACTAGCATTTTCAGACGATACTCACATTTACTGCTCCTATTGTGATATTTGGAACACATGTAGCTGCATCGTTGTGGTGTGTAACAAAGTTATGATATCTCATTGTGATTTGTCATGACTTGAAACCGGTTGGGAGCCCCTACACTATATAAATCAACCATAATAACGTGTCACTGGCATTGGAAGCTCGAGCCAGGTTCGAGAATAATGCAAGTTTGCATTCTCTCTGCAGATCAGTGGAATTTGTGAGCTACATAAAAGTCTGAAATCTATAGATAAAAAAATGCACAATCCTTTCCACATCTCGCTTCTGTAGCGCTGCCAACTGGCAGTTGATAATGGGTGGACACGCATATGCGCAAGAAGTGTCTGCAATGCTGCGCTCTCCTCTCACAGGGTAAAACACACCTAGAACTGGCCTGAGAATAGAAGCAGTCAGGAAAGCATGAGACTCCTGATTGGATAATGCGGTTTCAGAGATCTGGCCCTCTCCCTGCTTTAATTCCTGGGATTTTCCAGTGCGTTTTCCTCATTGCTTTCGTGCAATCATGGCTCGAATATTCAGCCTGTCCTCTTTAATAGCTCCCCAGGAATGCGCGGACAGAACAATACATCTGCTTCGGATAAAAACGTTAATTTGCTGTAACTCTTTGAGATGCCATCACATTGCGCTCTGACATTTTCTGCGCAGAGACTTAACCTTAAGCCAATAGCCTGCGCAGCCCCGCCTTGCGTGCACTCACACCCGATCTATATAGCCGTAGCGGGTATTCACATAGCGTTTTTACAGTCGCCAAGTGGCTCCACTATTGCTGTTATTCCAGGACTTTGCAAAGTGTTAGTGACTTATTAAACATCGCTGTAAAAACAGGAGGCTGAGCATGGAGCAGTTTTTCGAATACTTTGGGTTTTCCTCGGTCTTATTGAAAATTCCTTCTTATGCGTGATTGTCTGTTTATCCAATTGCTTTCTATAACGGTAAGCTTTGAGCATCCAGTAAAATCGATCGGTGAGCTGCTATTTACACCAGCATACATAGCTACCGCTGCAATGAGGGCATTCAGGACTGATTCACATATTGCCTGGATAGTGTAATGGTTAAAGCAGCGGGGACAGCCATAATGTCCCAGGAAAAAAACAACACATACTTAAGTAGATAAATACTTATTCTAATGTATTGTACTATCCACGTTTTGATTTCAGTGAGTTTGATATAGTAAATAAAGAGAAAACCTCAGCCTCTGACTGAAGCTAGTCCTGGTGTCATTTCATCCCTTACTCTTTTTTTCCCTCCTAAAAACGGCACTGTCTTATCTAGCTTGCTTTGTAAACACACGTGAGCACAGCATAGATCGAATTTTAGCAGCTTCTCCCTTCTCAGCCTTATGTCACACTGGCCTACCCTCAACCAATCAGTAAGGAGCAGGGGTGGGGGATAACAAGCTTCCTTCTCCCCGGCAATGTACATAATGGAGCCAGACTGACTGAGATGAGATTTATTACAACAGAAATATTTTTGATTATATTGGAATGTTTTAAATGCAGATTTAGGTTGTAGACTGCGTAATAAACACAGAGTAGTGGATAAATGGAATTTGATTTTATGGCTGACAATCCTGCTTTATGGGCTTTGCTTCTTACACAGGAGACCTGGGTTTGAAACTCGGTTCTTCCTGTTCAGTAAGCCAGCACCTATTCAGTAAGGAATCCTTGGGCTAGACTCCCTAACACTGCTACTGCTACTGAGACTGCCCTAGTGGCTGCAGCTCAAGCACTTTGAGTCCACCAGATGAAAAGCGAAATATAAGGTTATTTGTCTTGTCTTAGGGCTCGTTTCCACTGAAGCAATGCAGAGCCGTGCGCTCAGCGTGGCTCTGCAATGCACATCACTCCTGGGGGCGGAGCTTGTGATCCCATTCATTATACTGAATGGAATTGTGGGCCATATCCCCCCGCAATGCGTGCAGCCATGCTCTGCAGTTTAGCTGTGAATCACAGCGCATGTATGGAAACATCAGAGAGTGCAGTTTATGCACTCTCTGATGTCCCTGTGATCGGGTTTCCATAAGTGCGGCTGAAAGCGCGCATATGGAAACCAGGGCTGTGGAGTCGGGACAAAAATCTTCCGACTCCGACTCCTCCGTTTATGAAACCACAACTCCGACTCCTTAGCCTAATACTTAACAGGGCTGTGCATTTCGTACAAAAATCATCCGACTCTGACTCCTCAGTTTATGAAATCAACGACTCCGACTCTGGGTGCCCAAAATTACTCCGACTCCGACTCCAAAGCCCTGATGGAAACGGGCCCTTAGTCGTATTCCTGTTCTGAAATGATGTGGTATGGGTGTTGGTTCTTGGTCACGTTGTTGCATAAATATAAAAACTAACCTATGGGGAGAAAAGTTAATACCTTTTAAACAGTGTGTCCCTGGTCTTTACTGCTTATTTTTCATTCTAGGTCCACTGTCGCCTCAGTGCTACTGTTGTAGCAATAAAGGTTTACAAAGTTCTTAACCCTTTCCACTCTGAGTTTTTTCCTAAAGGGAGTCATTTCTGCTCAGAGTTTTTTTTCTACAGAAATGCACTCTCCCTATTACTCTCTCTCCCATTTTAACATGGAACATAACACCGCAACATGGTATATCTTATTTTAAAGAACACAATGGCCTCGATTCATAAACAGCAGTGCGATAAAAAAAATCTTGTCGGGAAAATACCGCACTCGGTATTTTCCCGGTCTGTGTGCTAATTCATAAAGATTTCCCCAGCTACCCTTGGAGGTCGGTAAATTACCGCAGCCCATTCAGCGGTAGAGTAGAGCAGTGTCTCGATTCTCTCTTTGCCCTGCAGAAATGAATCACACAGACGACTCTCTCTGGCTCTCTCCACTGATGACTCAGACAGATGAGTCACACAGTCTTTCCCTGCCTGCAGAAATGACTCACACAGCCGGCTCTCTCCACTGGTGACTCAGACAGATGAGTCACACAGTCTTTCCCTGCCTGCTGAAATGATTCACACAGAGGGCTCTCTGGCTCTCTCCACAGATGAATCAAACAGACTTCGGCTCTCTGCACTTTGCATTCATCAGAGCTGTCAGAGCTGTCGGTAACTTGTTAAAGGGGAACTTCAGCCTAAACAAACATACTGTCATCAAGTTACATTAGTTATGTTAATTAGAATAGATAGGTAATATAATCTCTTACCCTCCCTGTTTTAAAAGAACAGGCAAATGTTTGTGATTCATGGGGGCTGCAATCTTTGTCATGGGGGCAGCCATCTTTTTGGTTGAAAGGAGGGTGACAAGGAGCAGGAGACACAGTTCCAACTGCCCTGTGTCCTGATTACCCCTCCCAGCTGCACATGCTAGGCTTCAAATGTCAAATTCAAAATGTAAAAAAAAAAAAAAAAAAAAAAAAAAATTGCACCAAAACAGCAGAACGAGAACAACATCAGAAATCCCATCATGCTTTGCACAGCATCCGGGGAAAAAAGCCCGGGCAGTTTTCTTCTGTGCGTCTAAAAATGAGGCTTGTATAAGAGAAACAAAGTTCTGATGCTGTGAAACTGTTGAAGAAACACCAAGCCTTTTCAGTGCTGCTGAGTTGATTTTTAGTCCGGAGGTTCACTTTAAGACCTCACCAGAGGTGTCGGTAACTACCGCCAGGCTTACAGCTTGTTGCAGGCTTTATGAATTGACATTTGCTGACAATTTACTGACGTGTTGTCGGTAACTGCAGCCAAGTCGGTAATTTATCTCCCTGGTCGGTAATGTCAGCTTTTCATGCGGTAACAGCCTTTATGAATTGACATTTTGCTAAGTGGTCGGTAAAGTCTGCTGTTTTCAGCATTACCGCAGGACGTAATGCTTTATGAATCGAGGCCATTATAACAATTAATTTAATACCTTATTTGGACAGTTTGGCATCCTCTATTGGCTGGTAGCAGAGAAGAAAGCCAAGGTATGGTAAATTTTACAGCAATTTCCTGGGTGTAATCCTGGCTTGCGTGAGCAAGTTTTGCAATAATAAGTGGTGTTATGCCTGCCACCCAGTGTCTTCATGTTACTACAGACGATGCACTCTTTGGTATTTCCATTGGGAATTAGAGCAATGAAATGCTGGCTACTATTTAAACTCTCCTCCACGTCCATTGCATAGGATACCATTGCTCCTCTATGCAACTTTGCAAGCAGTCTGCAAGAAATCTGTAATGGAATCTGCAAGGAATCTGGAAAAAGGAACAAGGAAATTTCAATGCATCTGTCACTTCCTGGTAGCGCTGATCGCGCACTTCCGGTTTGGGCCAGGGGGGTACCACCTGTGTGGGCATGTAGCCTTACATGCCCACTAAATATGGGGAAAGAGTTCGGGCTTTGCTGGGAGCCAGATGCGCTGCAAACTGCCGCTGAAAAAAATGTCCCGTATAGCGGGACATACGAGTGCAACTTTTTCAATCACAGAGTTTTGAAAAGTTACTTTAAACAGAAGCTGAAAAATGATCTCCTAGGAGAAAACATGAAATGGATCGGGCCCAATGTGTGCAAAGCAAGCGGCTTAGCATGTCATGTTTCTCAATATGTTTCCTTTCCTTATTTAGCATGCTTGCTATTATGTTTTTGTTTGTGCATTGCTATGCATTATTTATTGTGCAATAACAGAAGATAACTACCGCTACACATCATCTGGAGATCCGACATATTTTGCCAAAAGCTAAAACAAATGTGGCTCTTGTGTGTCCCCGTAGAAATGTTGTATCCGCAATGTGCATGCTGTCTGCAATAATCCATCGCTATTGTCCTAGGCAGCTGTGACAATTATTGCCACCAGAATCGGGGAGCCCGTCATGGGAGGTATGGCAGCAACACTTCAAGTAGATTATTTCCGTCTGGCCAAACTTCCTGCAGCGAATGTACTGTAACCACAATGAGAGGTGCTGAGTAATTATGGTATCCATAATCTTCAGACATTTCCTGTCTGTCAAACTCTGGACAAGTGACAGGGGCCGTCAGCTGTGTCAGTATGACATAGAGAAAGGATGGAAGGCGGTTTAAAATCCGAGGAACCATGGAGAGGTACACACTGCATATATCTGGCGGTATATTTTTGTAACAAACAAGAAGTTGCACTGCTGTGTGGTAAGCTCTGTGGCCTCCCTGATCGGTAGTCATAGTTGCATTTGCCACTGGTCTTCTGCCTTTAGTCTGGACCTTATTTCAGGTAATTAGACCATAAGGTGGCTTTAGTAGAAAAACTTGAACCACGACCTTTGGGCTATTTTGTTAGCTTTAGAGCGACTTGTTGCAAGCTTGACAAATTTTCTTCTCAATGGTATGAAACTCTAAATTTCATTTCTGCTTTAAAAGATTAAACACAACATATGCCTGTGCTACCAATAAAATCTTTTGTCTATACAAAGATTTGTCATCCTTGAGGTAAGCAACCTCAAATCTTTTTCATTTTTTAAACTGATTTTAGCTACAAACAGGGCGCCTCTTTCAACCATATAGTGCATCTTGGAGACAGAACACACGTAGTTTAATACCACAGTGGACATCTGTCCCCTTTTCTTTTCCAAGGAGAGCGACCACACCAGGCCCCCAGCGACCACCCAGAGTGGAGTTGGGTTAATTGTCTCCACCTGCTTCTTGCGGTCGGTTGCCCCTCTGCAACCCACCTTTGTGAGTAGATACTTACCTTATACATTTACCAACTTGTCTCTACATACTACACCATCGGGCTCCCGTTTTTGTTTCCTGTGTCTTTTTCTAGAAGGTGTCCAAACATCCACTACCCACTACACAACATAAGAAGTTATAGGAACCCAAATAGAAGGAGCACTATCACTAAAAATTGTAAAATGTAATCTATATGCACATAAAATGTACATTTCTCCCAGAGTGAAATGCACTATAACTTTTTTTTATGTTGCTGTTCCTTACAGTAAGTAGTAAAAGCTGACAGGTTTTGGATTAGTTCATTTTCTTGTGGTAGATTCTCAGTATTACTGAGTATAAAAGCACTTCCAGAAAAGGACCTCTACAAAGACGTCAGCCAGCTTCCCTACTCGCTTGCACACTATTATGGCAGTTGGACTGAGCAACTACTTTACAGTGAGTGCTTTTGTAAACCAATACCTGAGAATCCCCCATGAGGAGACTAGTCCAAATCCTGTCATATCTGTCAAATTTTCACCACCTACTGTAAGTGACAGCGACATAGGAAAATAGTAATTTATAGTGCATTTTACTCTGGGAGAAATGTACATTTATTTGTTGGTATTTTAAAGGTCAACATTTTTTTGTGAAAGTTGTCCATTAAGCTACGTACAAACAGTAAATGAAAATATTTCGAAACACTGATAAAGTACTTGATCCAATTATCGTTTGAAAAATAAACCACAAACGACAGCTAATTTGAAAGATTAGGAAAAGATTGTTGACTGTTCTCAGGCGGGTCACTGTACAGAGGAGGCCCCCGTTGGGAAGTGCTACCCCCTACTTTACAGCTGTTTTTTGAGATGGGTTCGCATCATTGGAGGTGTAACTGTAGGGAGGCCAGTAACTGCACTAGGAAACATCACAAACTTCAAGCCAAACATGGCTTCCTACATCAGGTCATTCCTCGCTCGCACCGTGTGTGCTGCCTAACTCCACCCAGCGTTCCAGTCCCTATTGCACATATCCTGTTCAGAAAACCGGCCATTCAATGGTGAGTTGCTAGGGGCATGGCTAGTTGGCTACATGTCCCTAACTAGAAAAAAAAACATGGACTGCCACGGACCACTCACTCCCACTCTCACCCGGCCAATAAAAAAGGTGTGCAAAATGGCATATCCCGGATATCTTGGCAGCACAAAATGATTGGTGCATACAGATGCTGAAGATATATGAGATAGACATGAGTGTTGGAAGGGTTAATAACTCATTATGCTTCACTCAGAAGCTAATTGATCACAGTGGCAGTGAGACTTTTGCCAGTACAGTATTGTCTTTGCTATTTGTAGATCAAACGAAGTAGAGACGCTTCCCCAGTATTCATAAAGGAGGCATATACCCTTTATCTGCATTGTTTGATCTCTCCAATACTAAACACAAGACAATCTGCAAATACTAAGCTCAAGACAAGCTTATCATTTTGTATCAGCAAAATTGTCACAGGCACTGTTATGAATTAGTGAAGAGAAAGTTCAAGTTATTAATCCGTCCAGTAACTTTATATCAGTATTTTTTAATAAGTTTTTATGCTGTGTTTTAATCTTTTAGGGCAGAGATGAAATTTTGAGTTTCATTTCACTTCAAAAGGAATTCATGTTTGATAAAAAAAATGCTCTCCATTTAATATCGCTCTTTATATTGTAAGGATTAAAGCGGGATTGTCACCATAAAAATCAAATTTCAACAGCAACTGGTCTGAGTGTATTAAGTGATAAATCCTGCATTCAAAACTTTTTCTGCTGTTATGATTTGGAGTTATCACATACTTGAGGAGCACTGGCCCTTTAATAGTCAGTGCCAAACAGTTGCATGCAGAGTGTTCTTTGTATCTATAATATATTCCTCCTCTTCCATTTATTTCCCTGCCTAGCTGCCTATCTGAAACATGATCCTCTACTCACTTGTATTTACAAGCAAGGCTGAGGTGACTCAGCGATTGGAGGAGAAAATTAAAAAAAAAGTAAAGGGCAGAAATGACATCACGAGTTATCCTAAACTGTGGGTAAAAGACATGGCCCCCACCAGGAACAGAAGTCTCTTCATTTACTATATAACATTCACTGAAATCAAAATGTGGTCAGTACAATACATGTGTTATGTAAGTAGATCAAGTATTTATCTACTTATGTATGTGCTTTTTCCCTGGCATGGTATGGCTGATCCTACTGCTTTAACATCAGGTATTAGCCTGCTTATATTGTTTTTGTCATATGTATGAAATACAGCTGTTCCACAGTGGCAGAAACTGGCAGATGGGAATGACATGTGCTTCCTGTCAGTTGATTGGTGCAGGTGTGGAAAATAAGTAGCGCGAGTACCTGATTTTGTGCAGCCAGTTACTCATACAGAAAGAGGGAAGTTTCTGGACATTTTGTACTCCAAACAGTATTGTTGCCACCAAATCAAAGCTGCTAGCCATGGATCAATGAGCTGTCTGCTGTGCTAATGAATCTGCTGCCAGCTAATAAATGAAAAGACTGCGGCTTTGATTTGCTAGATATGTAGCATAGTTTTGAAGCCTGACAAGTTTTCCATAGCTGTGAATTGTGGGAATGTTACTCAGTATTGGGGGGAGGGAGGGGGGATTGCTTGAAAGCCAAGTTCCTGTGTTGATGAATTATTAGAAGGATATTAGGCAGCTGCCCCATTGGGGGAGTGAATAGGGGAACTTTGTTTACAAGCATGTGATATGTCACTAGATTACAGCATGAGGAATGTCACCAGATCTGTCACTGCTGCTTCTGTACGGATAGGGATCAGGCACGCCATACATTCAGCCTTTACTGGGAAGCTGATGCTGCTGTACAGGCCTTCCGCAGGCGTAATAAATAACAGTGTGGACAGTTACAGGGCCTGTGACCCCCAATTCCCACTCAGGCAGTACATTCTGCAGATGTCATCTTCTCATTACTGCAAAAACATTCTACAGTGCTCTCCTTGCACCTGTCACGGGCTCCTCTGTATACATGGCTTTTAGCTTGAACAATGAGGAGTGCGTCTTCTATCTATAAAGTATTTTTTTTTTGCAATATGTCTCGTATTCTATGTGAGAAAATTCATTGCTGCTCTCCATACATTTCCCATTTTACAGAGCTAACCAGGTGAAAATAAAAAGACCTGTTACCATCTGCTAAGAAGGCTAAGGGGGGCCCGGTGTGTAGCAATATGGCAAGTGGCATAGTGTATAGCATTCTTAACTTGCAGTGCTTGGCTAGGACACTATCTGCATGGAGTTTATATGGTTTCCTCATGTTCCTCATAGTGTCTGAATCACACACATGAAAAAAGCATGCAGGTAATCGGGTCAGAGCACCTGATCTGCATGCTTGTTCAGGGTCTTTGGCTGAAAGTATTAGAGGCAGAGGATCAGCAGGACAGCCAGGCAATGTGCATTGTTTAAAAGGAAATAAGTAAGGCAGCCTCCATATCTCTCTCACTTTAGATTTCCTTTAAAGGGTACCGGAATCGAATGAAAAGATACCCTATAGTGGGAAGTCTTGGGATAGTCCAGAGGCTTCCACGAACCTCTTATACCCCACCGCTCCAGCGTTGGATCCCTCTGAACATGTGTAACAAGACTTTGTTGAGTGGGTTGCTCATGGCCATGCTCCTGCTGTGTATGAGCTTATCCATACTGGGCATGTGCGAGTGTGATCGGTGCATGCCCAGTAGAATGAAACCGCTCTTCCACAGCTATTTTTTCCTTTGTGAATGAGGTGTTCCTTCTACTGGGCATGAACCTAACTGTCACATGCCCAGTATGGAGAAGCTCGTACTCTGAGGGAACACTTCCACAACCTAGAAGAGGAACCTTTTCAGCAAGGATGGGCTTGAGGAGGATCTGAGATGTCTCTAGATCAGTGGTGTCAAACTCAAATACAAAGTGGGCTGAAACTGAGCTCTAGGATCAAATCGCGGGCCAACCTCAATGTCTAGTGGCCACCTCTCTCCATTATAAAGTTCCCTGGTGTCTGATAGCCCCACTACGTCCCTTATACAGTTCCATGATGTTTAGTGGTTTTTCCCTCCCTCATCTACACAATTCCCTGATGTTTAGTGGTCCTTCTTCCCCTATACAGTTCCCTAGTGTCTAGTTTGTACCCCTCCCTTTATGGCTTACCTAGTGATCTAGGGCTTACACTCTTAATATATATTCCCTGGTGGTCTAGAGTGGGCCAAACATAATGCAAATTGGGGAAACCACATGAGGGCCAAATCTGATGGCTCCTGGGACCAGATTTGGCTCACGAGCCGGAGTTTGCAATGTATGCTCTAGATCCCAGGTTCTCAACGTGTGGTACGCGTACCCCAGGGGGTACTTCTGATGATTCCAGGGGGTACTCAGGCTTTATAAACTTAACCAAGAATATCAAATTTAGAGTTTTAGAAAATTATAAATCTTATTTAAACAACACCAAATTAGTATTTTAGCTAATTAAAAGATATAGTAAATGCTTGGAAATTGTTTAGAACCAATTATCTTGTACTACGATGAAATATTATTTGTCAAGGGGTACTTGTGATAATGTTTACTATGCTAGGGGGTACTTGGTGAGTACATGGTTTTAAAAGGGGTACATATCAATAAAATGTTGAGAAACACTGCTCTAGATCATCCAGATTCCAGCTGTTCTCGATTTATTGAATAAAGATGTTGCTGTATGTGCTGCATGTGACGGCAATACCACAAGCCTTTCAAGTATGATCATTATAGAACGATAGGTCTCTGGTCAGGGTTGCAAACTTTTGTCACCTAATATACTGTAGGACACACTACATGAAATCCATCCTATTGTTCTCCAGACTTTAGAAGCATACATACACAATACTGTTGATTGGGACCTGACTGCCAGGGCGACAGTTCCAGGCACTAGAGATACACAGATACATTGTTCGGCTATACCCAAGCACAGTTTACTGTTGCTTTGGGGACGGGATAGGGATAAAGCATGGTGCATAATGTAGCAGCCTCCAGTGGGTGGTGCATGAAGTGGAATAATGCTCTCATTGGTTGATGTCACTTAGATGTCTCTAAGCCACCACACAGGACACCTATACACAATACACATGCTAGAGTCTTGACCATGTAGGCCCCAAACAGCCACCTGAACTGAGCTCCTTTCTAGCTTGTCTGTGAGGCTTCCGTAAGTCATTTCCATTGTGACCTGTCTTGAGCTTCTTGCTGCTGTGTTCTCTTCTCTCCCCTCCCATCTTTCTTCTTCATTCTTTATACCCCAACTTCTCCTTTTCTCTTCCTTTCATTTGTTGTCCTCATTAAAGTGGACCTGAACTCTTGCACAGGACAGAAGGAAAACAGAGAGAAATACACCCTGAATGTATTTAGAAAGTTTAGCCTGTCAAATTTTCCCTCACCTGGGACTAATCACAAATGTAATTTGATCTCTCAGCTGTGTCAGCTGACTCACTCCGCAGAGCAGCTAATTTGTAAACACAGGATGTTAACCCTATGTTTGCTTCACTGAAAGCAGGAAGTAGACACACTGTAGATTTATTGCAGGATTTGTATCCGCTGTAATAAAGGAACGTTTTTCTTTACAGGTTATTATGCTGTTGCTTATCCTTTAGAGCAGAGAGGAAGTTCTGCGTTCAAACGCCACAATTGATAATCTTAATAAACAGGCGTCGTGTACAGCGGCACTGAGAAGGTTAAGATTCCGTCCCTGACGTCAGGGCGCTGTATTCTCTGTCATAGGCCTGGAATCTGATGTAAAAACAATGCTTGTGGTGGGAGAAGGCGGAATAGCTTTACCCCCCTTGGCTGTACATAAACACTGCTGAGACTGTTGTTTCTGAACAGGACAAGCAGAGAGGGGCAGTGACACTGAGAATGCTGATTGTGTACTATGTACTGTGCGTCTCCCCCACTGATACTCTAATAGGCCGATGCCCCCTCTACGGAGTGCTGACTTCAGATGCTTGAGAATGACCGCGGGGCGATGGAGTCAGGAAACAAGGTCGCCAGCTGTAATTATAGCTCCTGCGGAGATTACTCTGTCTGTATATGGGATCTCTGCAGGATTAGCAATATGTCATGTATTATTGCAGTTTACCGGAGTTGTTTAACAAACCAAATACTGGCATTAATTGCTGGACATCGATAAAATGGAGGATCTGTTTATTTCTATAGGAGGAATGCCACAGAACAGACACATGTCTAAGCTGTAACCACGGGTGATACCTCTTTATTGCATAAAAATATGGGCAGCTCTATTTATATTATCTTATTCCGCATTACTTATTTTCCTTTGTACCAATACAGTCATCCTCCTAACTTTTTTTATGCCCACCTCTCTGTTGGTGGGCTCTGACCCCTGCTGGGATGTTTTTTGATTTTTTTTTTTTTTATACAAATATTTATTGTATTTATTTTTAAATACATTTTGCTATTTATTTTTTATTCTTCTCCCTCCCTCCCCCTGCCAGCCAATGACGGCGATCGGCTGTCATAGGCTTTAGCCTATGAGTGCTGATCGCTCTCCTGTCTCCCAATGGGACAGTCCCCAGTACAGCACTGCAGTAGATCGCAGCACAGTACTGTATAAATAGACAGCGTTTTCGCTGTCTAACAGTGTCCTAGCGGCGATCGCCGCTGGAAGACTGATGGAGGAGCGGAGCTCCGTCATCCAAGCAGAGATGCGTGCACCATCGCCTATAAATCCCCTCCCCAGGACTTTATGCCAATCGGCCTTAGGCAGTCCTCGGGCTAGTGCCGCGTTCACGCCCATCGCCATGACGCAGTCGCCAAGTAGTTAAATAAGAAAAAGATATTTACCCAAGTACGAGGAAGCCTATGGATGGTCCAGAGGGTTTTCATGTACTCTTCCTCTTCCACCCATCGCTACTGGACCCCCAGTACCCTCTTCTTTTTCATCTCTGTACGAGCTCTTGTGTACGAGCGTGGCCATACTGCTTGTGTGCAGTAAGTTGAAACTGCCCATGGACAAAGGCAAGAAGGGCCACGAGAACATTTTCAACAAGCTCTTTTTGGAAATAGGAGGGTTTTGGTGATCCTCGTAGTGACCTTGTACTCGAAAAATACCTAGATAAACAGAGACCACCAGGAGCCCAGTGGTGTAGTATCTTTAATAAATGGGCAGTTGTAAGTATATACAGCTAGATCCCTGCAACCACCATATAAGCCAACGGGAAATTAACCATCCCCGCTCGGTTCTCCAGGTCCTGGTGGAAGCTGGATGGTCGCTCTCCTGGGTTTGTAGTTTTTAGGGGGAAAAAAAACTATTACCTCCAAATGAGGTTTATCTGGATACTTGTGCGGATGGAGGAGCCCAAGTGTAAATATATATTTATATATATATATATATATATATATATATATATACATATAATAATTAAAATAAGATTGAGAGGTAATCTCTTACCTGACAAAAACACCAGTAGTACTTGAAAAGTGTTTATTCAAAACACAAAATAGACTATGTTTTACATGGGTACTAGTCAGAGGCACCCATATCCTATTCACCTTGCTGCAACCTGACCTGAGGAAGCGGGCTATTCACCTTGCTGCAAGATGACCTGAGGAAGCTGGCTAGTACCCATGAAACGCGTTGTCTATTGTGTTTTGAGTAAATACTTATCCTGCACTACTGGTGTTGGTAGTGGTAAGAGATTACCTCTCATTCTTTTCCGAGGTGTTCAGAGGGATCCTGCACAGCAGCAGTGGGCTCCATGATGGATGATCGGAAAGCCTTTGGACCATCCAGAAGTTTTTCTCTACTGGATACCTTTTGTGGTGGGCTCAAAGGTAGAACACAAAGCCTCTGGACTTCCCTCTACTGTCCATTTTTTACAGGTTTCCTTTAATAAAGGTAAACACCAAAATAGATGCTGCTATATTTTTACTTTCTATTTATGAAAGAGGAGATCTTTTTTAAAAACCTACTAAAAATGGCCTCCTCTTTATGCCGCTGTTTTCTAAACAGCTGACCTAAATTACAGTTTGTATCTTCTTCATGGTTCAGTGCTGCAAACAGCCGGCTGAAGGCTTTTCATCCCCTTCCTGCAGCTCTGTATATAGCCCTTTATGAGGAACAGAATTGCACGTTACTGCGGCATAATGGTATGGTGCTTCTATGCCAACACCACAACAGGCCCTAGGAGTACAATATAGCCGGCGTGGTCTCCATGCCAAGAGGTGTCGGAGCCGCACTGAAAGGAACGGCTGTGCTGTTGCCGTGAAATTTTTGGACACGCATTGGATGTGTCTGAATGCAGCCTGTGAGAAACGTAAATTTTCTTTCCTCTTTTATGGTTTCATTTGATTAGTCTCTGTGGTACCCCATAATTCACCACAGACCAGAAACGTGTGAGACATTAATGGACCTTTGTGATATTACACAGGCCTACGGGACTCTGCAGTTCGTTGACATAACAGTTAACCTGTGCTGTGCTGATATGTTTTTTGGCAGTGATGCCATTGACCCAACTTTACATTGCTTTAACTTAAAGAGCCCCGAGGATCTGTTGTAACCCTCACTGCCTCCCTCTTGCTTCCCGCCCTGATTAGTAGTAGTGTATGAACACGTTATTTCCATGTTACTGGAAACTTGTTAAAGAGGAACTGTAGTGAAAATAACATAATTAATACATTTGCTTATTTTTTACAATATTCATTTATAGATTATTTAGTCAGTGTTTTCCAATTGTAAAATCTTTCCTGTCCCTGATATACATTGTGAAATTTATCACTGTTGGTGACAACTTGGTGATCTGCCAGGTGATCTTTATAGGTCCTCAGTATAGGTAGCCTGGTATAGTTGCCCCCAGTATAGGTAGCCTGGAATAATTGCCCCAATATAGGTAGCCTGGAATAGTTGCCCCCAGTATAGGTAGCCTGGAATAGTTGCCTCCAATATAGGTGGCCTGGAATAGTTGCCCCCAGTATAGGTAATATGGAATAGTTGCCCCCAGTATAGGTAATATGGAATAGTTGCCCCCAGTATAGGTAACCTGGAATAGTTGCCCCCAGTATTGCTAGCCATGAATAGTTGCCACCTCTTCTGCCGCCTGGTCCCCTCCTGAAAGCTCGGATCCCCCTCCACTGCACGGCAGCTGATACTTTACACCGCATATCAACGGTGACCAGCAAGCAGGCAGCGAGGCAGTGGCAGGGACAGTGCTGTGTACAGGAAGTGACATCTGTTTACTTCCTGTACACCGCGCCGTTACTGGCCACTGCCTAGCTGCCTGCTCGCCGATCACCGCTGATATTCTGTATGAAGTATCAGCCACCGGGCAGTGGCTTTTAGGAGGAGGGGACCAGGCAGCAGAGAAATTAAAGAGGGGGAGGGAGGGCATCAGCCCCCGTGTCAGCCTCCTGCCAGCTGAGAGGGGGGCAGACTGCTCCTTGCACCCACCACTTTCAGACGCCATTGCTTTTTACGGTAATTTTCTGCAGACAAGACATCAATCACTACAAGGAATCTACTGGCTGTTATAATGTAATACAGTACAATCCCCTTATAGTAAACTTCAAGGTACATGGCCCAGTAGTTTACTGTATCTGAAGTTCACTATATGAAAATTGATCCTCCTATATTGTATATTCATACAGGTGCATAGCCGCGGAGCTGTTTAAAAGGGTGCAGACTGCCTCCTATAATAGCGGGCACAGGGGCCGCCCAGTATGCAAACTGCAGCTACAAATAGTGCTATTTGTAGCTGCAGTTTGCATAGAGGGTGGCCCCTGCTCCTGCTATCATAGCGCGCACTCTTCTAAACAGGACTCATTTTTAGGGGGCGTTAAAGCAGAGGTCCCCAACCTGGGGGCCGAGGCCCCCTGGGGGTCCGTGGGCAAATTTCTGGGGGGCCGCAGCGGGCCGCCGTTTCTGTTACCTTAAGAGCGGCGGCCGCTTCCTCCCTTATGTTCCCCATACCTGTACTACCTGCTACCTGTACTGGCTATACTGGGCTACCTGTACTAGCTATACTGGGCTACCTGTACTAGCTATACTGGGCTACCTGTACTAGCTATACTGGGCTACCTGTACTAGCTATACTGGGCTACCTGTACTAGCTATACTGGGCTACCTGTACTAGCTATACTGGGCTAAATGTACTAGCTATACTGGGCTAAATGTACTAGCTATACTGGGCTATCTGTACTAGCTATACTGGGCTATCTGTACTAGCTATACTGGGCTATCTGTACTAGCTATACTGGGCTATCTGTACTAGCTATACTGGGCTAACTGCACTGGCTATACTGGGCTAACTGCACTGGCTATACTGGGCTAACTGCACTGGCTATACTGGGCTACCTGTACTGGCTATACTGGGCTACCTGTACTGGCTATACTGGGCTACCTGTACTGGCTATACTGGGCTACCTGTACTGGCTATACTGGGCTACCTGTACTGGCTATACTGGGCTACCTGTACTGGCTGTACTGGGCTACCTGTACTGGCTATACTGGGCTACCTGTACTAGCTATACTGCGCTACCTGTACTAGCTATACTGGGCTACCTGTACTAGCTATACTGGGCTACCTGTACTAGCTATACTGGGCTACCTGTACTTGCTATACTGGGCTAACTGTACTTGCTATACTGGGCTAACTGTACTTGCTATACTGGGCTAAATGTACTAGCTATACTGGGCTATCTGTACTAGCTATACTGGGCTAACTGTACTAGCTATACTGGGCTAACTGTACTAGCTATACTGGGCTAACTGTACTAGCTATACTGGGCTAACTGTACTTGCTATACTGGGCTAACTGTACTTGCTATACTGGGCTAACTGTACTTGCTATACTGGGCTAACTGTACTAGCTATACTGGGCTAACTGTACTTGCTATACTGGGCTAACTGTACTTGCTATACTGGGCTAACTGTACTAGCTATACTGGGCTAACTGTACTTGCTATACTGGGCTAACTGTACTTGCTATACTGTGGTAACTGCCGCCGCCACTAGCCACGCCCCTCCACCCACCCCCCCAGGGGGGCCCCAGAGAAAACTTTGGTCGGGAGAGTGGGCCCCGGGCTCAAAAAGGTTGGGGACCCCTGCGTTAAAGGATACCAGAACCAAATGAAGTAGGAGAAACGGGGGGAGCTGGCATGTACTGGCAGCTGTCCTTATGCCCCCCTCTCGCCCTCCCCCCATCCTTATTTCTTTCCCTCCAATCCTACCTAAATGCCCTCTGGTGGGGGGAGCGGTGGGCATTAGGACAGCTGCCAGTACATGCCAGCTCCCACCCATTTTTCCTACTTCATTCGGCTCTTGTATCCTTTAAGGTTAGGTGTAGGAGTTTATGGTTAGTTGCCCACCAGGGGGGTTAAAGGTCAAGCATTACAAGGGAGAGGTTACGTTTTAGGCATGACCAAGGGGGTGGTGAAGCGTTAGGAACTACCAGGTGAGGTGAGGGTTCTGTGTAGAGAGAAGTTAGGTCACAATAAAATATCTGTAAATATTACCAATATTTTACTATTTGTATAAAGTAGTAGAATATAGGTAAATGTACCGATATTCTACCAATATACTGCACCATTTTAAACAGGCGCCTTTTTTTAAATGTATACTGATGGACCTGAGGTTTACTATAGCCAGAGGCTTACTATATCAGAGTTTACTAGAACTGGATTGTGCTGTGTAGTTACTATTTGTTGTTAGGTTGTGTTTACCTACTGTTAATTCAACCCTATATCCTTCTCAATGTAATGCTTCCAATGCAAGAAAGTAATTTGGATTCTGTGCTACTCTGTATGTAGCCAATACCCTCTTACTTGCTTTTACTATCAATATGTTATACACATCTGGATATTGTATGAATCTCAGTCATTAGTGCTGGGATGTCAAACTCAAATCACGTAAGGGGCCAAAATCTACAACATAAAGTCGTGAGCCAAGTTGTTTATTAAGATTTAACATTTATTGGAACAGTCTCAAATTAAGTGGCGTACCTACAGCAACCATGGTGGGCCAGCTCCTCCCCCTACTGCAAAGTTGTGCTGTGGAGCAGTTTAATATTTACCCGTTCCAGTCCTTCTTTGGGTTTCCTCTGATCTTCCTGACACACATGCTCTATGCAGCACACCTCTGCTTCCTGAAGCATCTCACGTGATCAGGAGAAGGAAGTATGAAAGCTCAAATCATGCAACTGACATGAACAACAGAAGAGACGTATCGCTGGAGTTACACACTGCTTCAGTGGGGGGTGGGGGGGTTTCCCCTTGGTTATTGCTGCACTCCAGGTCAAACTGACAATGTTTCAGTCAGAAACACTGTCATCCAACTCACTCTGTACTCTTTTGCACTGAAAGGCAGTGTGCTGTCTTTCCTTTGCTGCTTGGACATGAAATTCCTTAAGGCCACAGATGTTCAATAAAAAGTTACCAATATTTTCTTGCCATCGACCTTATGTTGTGGTCAGAATGCTGTTTACTGCAGGATGCAGATAATGTTGCATTTATCTAGAGGAGAATGCATCAAGTCATTGTCGTCACTGGTCAGCTTCACTCTGGACTGTTTTTCCGGTAGCACTTAGTTTTCTTGAAAACGTTCCCTTTTCTCAGAAGTGAATTAATTGCACAGAAGTTCTCAGATCCATTTCCACGAATAATCTTCTGTCGCCCTGAAGGTTAATGCCTTTTAATATTCTGTCATTATCACAAAATATTTGCCCCAACAATAAACAAATTCCTGAGACGGATTCAGTTTAGCCGAGAAGATCCTTTGGCCCCAGCGCTGAACTTTATAGACAGAAATGGAAGAAAAGTGCAGAAGAAGCGTGGGAACCTGAGGAATCTGAGAAACTGTTACTTTTGGACATCTCCATAAAGAGCAATAAAGCAAGCTGTGCCATTGTTTCCATAATCGCAGAGCGCATGTTTTCGAATTCGCGTGCCGAAACTGCAGTTTTCCTATGTTCTACAATGTCTCTCTAGGCTTCAATATAGTGTTGAACCAAAGCAATAGAGAAGTTTGCCTAGTATTTTGTATGTCTCTCTTGTGCCGCCAAAAACGGCTCTGACCTATTGAGGCATAGACGTCACAAGACCACTAATGGTGTCCTGTGGTATCTGACACCAAGATGTTGACACCGACTCCTTTAAGTTCACGTCTAACAGGGAATACCTAGGCCAAGACTATAAACAAGAATTAGTAAGCCGGAACTACGGTGAATGTTGCACTATTGTAACTGGAGGATCTGGCGGTTGCCACTTTACACTGCCGTGCTCTAGATGTCAACAGTGAGAGATGGGAGACAACATATGGGAAGGAGGGAATAGTGTACACCTGGCACAGCTAGTGTCAAAAATGCCCAAGATTTATTACCGTAAAAACTTGTCCTGTGCAGTGTAACTCCATCACAATAGACTGGAAAGTAAGGCAGACATACCGAGGATATCAGTGAATGAGTCGGCAGTAGGTGCAGGGCAAGGAAGTGCTTAGTGTGATTTGCCTTCTTAAAACAGAAGGTACTTGCGATGAGTCAGCTTTAGGGCCTGTTTTTACTACACGCAAATTGGATGCAGAAAAACTGACTCCAATGAATGCCTATGGGAACATCTGCATCAGAAAAATCACATTTAGTGGAAAACAGGGCCATAGGCATTCATTGGAGTCAGTTTTTCTGCATCCAATCTGTGTGTAGTGGAAACAGGCCCTAAAAGAGGAACTCCAGTGAACATTTTACTGCTGGCAGGTGATGTAGCTGCTACATGGTTTTTAGCAGTTGGAAACGGCTGTAAACAGCTAGTTCCCACAAGTTTGAACTTTTCTTGTGGGAGGGGTTACTTGTGGGAGGGGTTTCACCACTATCAGTCATACAGTGCCCCCTGATGGTTTGTTTGTGAAAAGGAATAGATTTCTCATGTAAAAGGGAGTATCAGCTACTGATTGGGATAAAGTTAAATTTTTGGTCGGAGTTTCTCTTTAAGTGAACATCTGTGGTTACCCATAATGCACCACTACTGAATATGCAATTTATCTCATGCATATTTAGTAGTGGGTATTGCATTGTGGGTAACCACAGTTGTTCACCTAAAGCTGACTCATCGCAAGTACCTTCTGTTTTAAGAAGGCAAATCACACTAAGCATTGCTTGTTAGTAGGAGGGCTCTGTTCTCAGGGCAAGGAAGCAAGTCTGACGGCCGTTATGAGTTGTTATTAAAGGACTCTTACCTGAGGCAAAGCTACCTAAGGTAAGCCCAGTGTTATGTTTGTGCTGGATACACATAGCACTGTGCGGTTTTCATTCTTCTCCCCCCCTCTTCTTCCTCCATAATCACTTCTTGAAAATTTTGACTTTTGGCTAAAGTCACATTTTTAGACAGGAAGAGGCAGGCTTGCTGTGATGTTCCCTCCTATCACCCTCCCATTCCTTCCTCTTAAAGACCTAACTCAGAACTTCCTCTCTGCTCTAAAAGATAAGCAACAGCATAATAACCTTTAAAGAAAAAACATTTCTTTGTCACAGCTCACAGAACTCCTGCAATAGATCTGCAGTGTGTCTACTTCCTGCTTTCATGGAAGCAGGAAAGGGGTAAACATCCTATGTTTACATATCAGCTGTGTCTGCCAAGGACTGCCAAATGTATATGCTGACACAGCTGAGAGATCAAATTACACTTACAGATGAGGGAGAATTAGACAGACTCTTCTCTAAAAACACACAGGGTGGATTTCTCTCCGTTTTCCTTGTGTCCTGGGCAAGAGTTCAGGTCCACTTTAAATCAAGTCTGAAGTGTCCTAAAAAAATGGTCAGATGCTCACCTTTGGAAAGGAAAGGTGGTCCTCTCTCCTGGTCCTCATTCCCACGCTTCCCACCATCAAATTTGCTACCTCCTGGAACTTCAGAATCACTCGTGTCTGCGCATCCACAGTATGAGGCAGCCCATCTTTTACACAAGTGCTTCCAAAGCCATCCAAGGATCCTTGAAGGTGTAGTTGACCCAGTTGGTTGAATTACTGCAACGTGGTTGACAGCGCTGGACTGAAAACGCGAAGTAAGGACCAGGAAGGCTCTATATCATACATGTTAAACTCCGGCCTGTGGGCCAAATCTGGCCCTCAGAGCCATTAAATTTGGCCCCCAAGTGGTTTCCTCACTTTGCATTATGTTTGGCCCACTCTTGACCACCAAGGGAAGCTATCCTGGGGGTGAAGTCCTAGAACACCAGGGACACCTTATTAGGGAGGGAGGGGGAAAGCACTAAACACTAGGGAACTGTGTAGAAGAGGGTCGGGGTCATTAGACACCAGGGAACTGTATAGGGGAGGAAGGATCACTAGACCCCAGGGAACTGTATAGGGATGAGAGAACAACTAGACACCAGGAAACTGTATAGGGGAGGGAGGATCACTAGACCCCAGGGAACTGTATAGGGGAGGGAGGAGAACCACTAGACACCAGGGAACTGTATAGGGGAGGGAGGATTACTAGACCCCAGGGAACTGTATAGGGGAGGAGGAGAACCACTAGACACCAGGAAACTGTATAGGGGAGGGAGGATCACTAGACCCCAGGGAACTGTATAGGGGAGGGAGGAGAACCACTAGACACCAGGGAACTGTATAGGGGAGGGAGGATCACTAGACCCCAGGGAACTGTATAGGGGAGAGAGGAGAACAACTAGACACCAGGGAACTGTATAGGGGAGGAAGGATCACTAGACCCCAGGGAACTGTATAGGGGAGAGAGGAGAACCACTAGACACCAGGGAACTGTATAGGGGAGGGAGGATCATTAGACCCCAGGGAACTGTATAGGGGAGAGAGGAGAACAACTAGACACCAGGGAACTGTATTGGGGAGGTAGGATCACTAGACCCCAGGGAAGTGTATAGGGGAGGGAGGAGAACCACTAGACACCGAGGAAATGTATAGTGGTTGGAGGGAAGCCATTAGACACCAGGGAACTTTATAAGGGGGGAAGGTGTCCACTAGACTAGGTCCCAGTGTACAATTTCAACCCACTTTGCATTTGAGTTTGATATCCCTGGATCCAAAGCCTTTCTGTCTCCATAGGTGAGTACCCTATTTTTTTTTTTTTTTTTTTTTGCTTTAAGCTGGCTGCAGTATCACTTTGAGCGAAGAAAATGGAGTGGGAAGGAGGAGGAAATGGGAGGGTGATAGTAGGGAGCATCATCCCAAGCAAGCCTCCTTTATCAAGGAATAGATTGGGGGGTTGCTGAGTAGAGGAATGGCGCTTTGCCTGGGGACAGGTTTTCTTGAAGGCCTCTTTTTCACAGACTGTTGAGCTGTATGCTCAGCAAGCAGTTACCAGGCAGCAGTGAGTAGTTATCAGGCAGCAACAAGCAGTTACCAGGCAGCAGTGAGCAGTTGTGAGAGTTTGAGAGGCATTTCACTGCCTATCAGCAGTCCATGCAAAAGAGGCCTAAGTGTGGTCCTGTGTCCAGAGAGGATGGACAAACCTGCTGTAGATGTATTAGTATTTGTCGATATTCTAATGGCTAGTTCTTTGCTTTCCAGTTTTAGTTAAGTCTTGCTTTAGCTGTAATAATTGTTTTGCTAGTTGTGGTTACCTTGTCTTGCACACCTCATGCATTAATTGGGAAAGCCGTTTTTCTGTGAGGACAAACATTGCAGAGACGTTCTGCAGGCCCCTGTGAACATCAGGAAGCAGCATATTTCTGATATAAACTATTAGCACAAATCATAAGTCTCTACAGGAACGAGACCTTTCATCCAGAGTATCCGGGACACGAGGCTTTCTGGATCTGGATCCAATATGCAGAGTCTTGTGCCAACACCAGCAAATAGAAGTACTTCTGTTATTTACATCAGTGTATCTCATGCAGCAAAGAAAGTCTCCATGATAGAACACGGGGCTGGAAAATTATTATAAAATTTAGACTCGGCCAATCACTTTTAAAGGGTTGTTTTTTACTTTTTCATATACATTTTAAGGCAGTTCACTAACAGTGGAAAATGCTGCAAAGTGGAAACTCCCTAGGAACTGCGCAAATAGAAAAACAAGTTAAATTTATATCTGATGTGTGTCAAGAACCGGCCCGCGGCACGCCTGCGTATACGGTTCCCGACTGCGGGTTTGACCAGATTAAGCGGGGAACAGCCTTATTTAAGCTACAAACAAGGCTGGAACCCCTCAAAACACCTCTCACTGCCACCACTAGCGTTGCTAGACACTTCCACTCTGCTGTCGAGTCCTCAGCGCGCACTCCGCGTTTTCGTATTTGGGTCAGCTTTGCGCTTAGGCCAAATACGGGAACGCCACGCACCCACACACACACACAGTTGCAATCTTACACTGTCGTGAAGCAAAGACCCACTAACAGTCGTTCCGAACGATACTGTTAGCCACTCTGCTGTCGCTACTCGCACTGGCGTTGTTCGTACGTTGGGTCAGCTGCGCGCTTAGGCCAACGTATGACAAACGCCCCCACACACAATGCAATTACAATTTCATACGGTAGTGTTGCTCAAGCGTTCAATTAGGCATGAACTTATACACGGTTACACTTCAGTCTCTTCTAGGCTATGAGTGTTAGTTTAGTACGGCAGAAGTCAAACTTATTAAATAATAATTTAATATTCCAGAAAAAACATAGGACAGTGCAGAACTGAATATATACAAAAAGATTACAAAAAAAACCAAAGTAAAAATAGTTACAAGATAAAATGTACAAAGATAACACACAAAGCGATTTTGCTTACCAAAATAAACGGGAAATAAACGTACCAGCGTATCGATCTGGTGTTGTTGCGGGCGGTACGCACTTCTGGTCAGGAACCAGGTTAGTTCTAGCCGTGTGAGCTACCTCCAAGAACTACAAGTTGTGGCTATCCTAGCTGCGGTTTTATACTATGAAATACGCCTGGAGGCTGTAAGCCTGTGTGGACGGGGGGAAGCTAGATTTAATAACATCCTCAGACATAATTTGATTTCCCAGAGATCTGACATCCACATGTGAACAGTGTCCTATACAACAAAAGACTTTGTTAACCTCCAATCTCCCCAGGTTACAGGTGACAATTGATTAAGGCTTTCACATTGCAGCAGGATGTCCTGTGTGATCTGCTTCAAAGCAACTGTCTGATTAAGTGTTTCCTAATTACCTGTTTTCTGGCTGTCCAGAGGAACTGTATGCTAATGTCCCAGCCCCCTGCTTCCAGAGAAATTCACTGCAAATGTAGTACAGCCAGATAACCATCCCTTCAAAGCAGAATACACATGTGAGATATAGCAGACAGAAAATGACAGAGATATGTTCCTGTATTTCCTAATATCATCAGCACCTCAATATATTCCTGACACGCCCCCTCTTCCAGACGGCGCCGGCAGATGATTCTAACGAATCGTCCTGCCAAAGCCGACACTGACGGCCGGGCCTGGGGGGGTAACTCCTTAGCTCCAAGCTACAGGAATGGAAAAGTTGGTCAGGTTGCTGCAATGTGTCGTTGCCCTTGGCAACCTGACGTAACCAACCAGGGGAATGCGAGTCAGTGACAACCGTGAATTTGCGACCATAGAGACAGTGCTGCAGCTGGGGAAGGGTTCCAACCGTCGCTACACGCACTTCCTCTATAGTGGCAGGAGCTATCTCTCGGTCCCTTTGGGGAACGATTATCTGCCGGTCTGCCTCCTCCACTTCGGACAGCTCAGAGGGAATAACTCCCCAGGACCCTCTCAGCCCGCCCCTCCCAGCTGGTGACCTGCTGGCTAGCCCCCTGAGCTCTTCCAGGCTGCTGTCAAATCGAACAGCCCCAGAGAGCTCAGTGCTGCCTGTCACACATTCCAGGAAGGCTGCAGACGGAGAGGCTCCTGGGCCCTCCGGGCCAGGTTCCGGATTGGATGTGGCTGACCCAGCAACATTTGCCACTTCGGTGGACAGTCCCTGTGCTGTAGACCCACTAGCGCTGCGGGTTACCACTGCAGCTGAGGGAGCGTCCACATTAGACGTATCATAAACCACATCACCTTTGGTCTTAAAAACATCGGAAGGGTGAAGACCCGGCCTGGTGCCGTCTGCCCCTTCAGTGGGCAATCCATCTGCTGCAGCCCAGCGACCATTGCTGGTTACTCCTGCAGCCGACGGAGTGTCCACAGGACAAGCATCATTATGTAGCACAACACATATGATATCAACATTATCCGTCTTATACATATTGACATTTAGAACATCACAGAAAACATCCACATTATCGGTATCATTACACACATTGCTACTCAGCACTTCACAAGTATCATCACCAGTTCTTGCATCGATCGCCTCGATAGTCCGTGTGTCATAAATGACCTCCTCAGTTTCTGCATTCTTTGTATCAACAGGTTCCACTCCAGGCCTAGGCACTGGAGACTCACTAGGGCTGGCTCCTAGTATACAGTCCATAGCCCCTGGGGCCTCACCAGCACTCCCCAGTTGCACAGCATTATCAAACAGTACCTTGCAAGAGTCCTGAACTTCTGCTGGGGATGCAGGCCCCACAGGGTTTGGAGTAGGCTCATACCGGGCCACTAACCGTCCCAGGTCAGTACCCAGCAAAACGTTGGTGGGGATTTTGTCAGTTACCCCAACCTCTTTCAATCCGCTGCCGGCCCCCCAGTCCAGGTGGACCAAGGCGGTGGGTATGGCGGGGGTGACACCCCCAATTCCTCTGACAGCAATCATTTTCCCAGGTATGTACTGCTCCGGGTTCACAAGCTGGGGATGTATGAGAGTCACTTCTGCTCCAGTGTCTCTCAGCCCAGTGGCAACTGTACCCCCAACCGTGACAAGCTGCAGATTCTCTGCATAGCCAGTGGCATTCCTGGTAGCACACAATGCCGTTGGGACTTCACTGGCGTTTGAGGCCTCACTAGATTTTGGGGCCTCCCTCTTCCTCTCTGGGCAAGTCGTGCTGATATGACCCACCCTGTCACATACAAAGCATTTCCGAGTGTCAGTGGTTGGTTGCCTGAATCCAGGAGACAGCGGTGCTTGCCTCCTCTGGGTGCTGGGTGAAACAGGTTTAGCCCTCTGTTCTCCTCTCCAGCTGGGCGTAGTAGTCCTCCGGGACTCAGGTGCTCTATGGGCGGTGTAGGCATCGGCCATTTCCGCAGCCTCATCCACTGTCTTTGGTTCTCGATCCAGCACAAACAGCCGGACCTCAACAGGACAGGTGTGTAGGAACTGGTCTTTTATCATCAGTTCCTGCAGGGCATCAAAGGTTTCAACCGACAGTCCTTTTAACCACTGCTGGAAGGCAGTGCGCAGGTTGCAAGCATGATCCAGGTAGCTGTCATTAGGACCTCGCTGCACTGTCCTGAAACGTTTGCGATACACCTCTGGCGTGAGGTGGTATCGCGCAATAATGGCTTTCTTAATCGCCTCAAAGTCTGTTTCTTCCTCCTGGGGGAGACTCACAAACGCCTCCAGGGCCTTGCCTCTCAGCCCTGGTGTGATTTATCTTGCCCACTGCTCACGGGGCACCCCATACTGCCGACAAGTCCTTTCAAACCCCTGTAGGAAAGTGTCTATGTCAGAGTCCTTGTCCATAGCGGGGAACTTATCCAGGGGGATTCTGTGGACTCGCTCACCTTCGCGTTCTGCGGGTCCAGCAGACCGGTTCTGCTGCTGAAGTTTAGCCAGCTCCAGCTGGTGTTGCCGTTCAGCTCTCCCCTCCTCCGCCCGGCGTCTTTCACTCTCGGCCTGGCGTCGCCGTTCAGCTCTCCCCTCCTCTGCCTGTCGGTGCAGTAGGATTAGCTTTAGGCGCAGTTCAGGATCAGCCGAGTTCAGTAGCTGTAGATCAGCTTCCAGAGATGGCATCTCCGTGTTCGGTGGATCATCCAGGACATCGTCTCCACTCGCATTCTGTGGCGGGAGCGATTCCTCCTCTGGCGTGTCGTGAGCTGCATCCGCTGACGTTGAAGCACGGGCTCGCTCTGCCTCATCATACTCCTCGAGCGCACGAACTAACTGCTCCTTAGTCTGGCCGCTCACCGTCTCGATGCCCTTGTGCTCACACAGGTTGAGTAGTATCTCTTTGTTTTGCCTTGCATAGCTGGATGCTTTCTGAGCCATCGTGTTGCAAAAAATAAAAAGAAAAAAAGGGGGGAAGGGAAAGCAAAACACCAAGTGTGTATCTTTGAACAAAAAAAAACGTATATAGTTTCTGCACTGAGTAGACTTCTGTAGGCTAGTTGCTTCTAGCAAGCTTCCAGCCTTTAGTACTCAGAATAGCGAGCTAAACTGCGTACTAATGTACTAAACGATCCCACCGCTGCCAGCCAATTATGTCAAGAACCGGCCCGCGGCACGCCTGCGTATACGGTTCCCGACTGCGGGTTTGACCAGATTAAGCGGGGAACAGCCTTATTTAAGCTACAAACAAGGCTGGAACCCCTCAAAACACCTCTCACTGCCACCACTAGCGTTGCTAGACACTTCCACTCTGCTGTCGAGTCCTCAGCGCGCACTCCGCGTTTTCGTATTTGGGTCAGCTTTGCGCTTAGGCCAAATACGGGAACGCCACGCACCCACACACACACACAGTTGCAATCTTACACTGTCGTGAAGCAAAGACCCACTAACAGTCGTTCCGAACGATACTGTTAGCCACTCTGCTGTCGCTACTCGCACTGGCGTTGTTCGTACGTTGGGTCAGCTGCGCGCTTAGGCCAACGTATGACAAACGCCCCCACACACAATGCAATTACAATTTCATACGGTAGTGTTGCTCAAGCGTTCAATTAGGCATGAACTTATACACGGTTACACTTCAGTCTCTTCTAGGCTATGAGTGTTAGTTTAGTACGGCAGAAGTCAAACTTATTAAATAATAATTTAATATTCCAGAAAAAACATAGGACAGTGCAGAACTGAATATATACAAAAAGATTACAAAAAAAACCAAAGTAAAAATAGTTACAAGATAAAATGTACAAAGATAACACACAAAGCGATTTTGCTTACCAAAATAAACGGGAAATAAACGTACCAGCGTATCGATCTGGTGTTGTTGCGGGCGGTACGCACTTCTGGTCAGGAACCAGGTTAGTTCTAGCCGTGTGAGCTACCTCCAAGAACTACAAGTTGTGGCTATCCTAGCTGCGGTTTTATACTATGAAATACGCCTGGAGGCTGTAAGCCTGTGTGGACGGGGGGAAGCTAGATTTAATAACATCCTCAGACATAATTTGATTTCCCAGAGATCTGACATCCACATGTGAACAGTGTCCTATACAACAAAAGACTTTGTTAACCTCCAATCTCCCCAGGTTACAGGTGACAATTGATGAAGGCTTTCACATTGCAGCAGGATGTCCTGTGTGATCTGCTTCAAAGCAACTGTCTGATTAAGTGTTTCCTAATTACCTGTTTTCTGGCTGTCCAGAGGAACTGTATGCTAATGTCCCAGCCCCCTGCTTCCAGAGAAATTCACTGCAAATGTAGTACAGCCAGATAACCATCCCTTCAAAGCAGAATACACATGTGAGATATAGCAGACAGAAAATGACAGAGATATGTTCCTGTATTTCCTAATATCATCAGCACCTCAATATATTCCTGACAATGTGACCATCAGAAGTTCTGATACACCTACATGCCATTTCTGAAGTGACGCCGGAGGCATTACTGCACCATCAGTGTTCCTCCCCCAACATTAAAGTGTACCTGAGCTGAAGTTTGGGTACAAAATGGGATATTTACCTGAAGAGAGGGAAGCCTCAGGATCCTATTTAGGTTTCCCTCAGTGCACTAGTGTCCCCCCTCGCCGAGTGCACCCCTCTTCCCACGGAAAATTGGCACCTCCTCTTCGATCAGAAGCACGCCCACGCATGTGCAGTAAGGCGGAGCCTTCGTGTACAAGTGACTCCATGTCACTGCGCATGTGGGGCCGTGCTTGCATGGCTACTGCATGGCCGCACTCGGAACAGGAGAGGAGCGCAGTCCCGATGTGGAGGGGGCTGCACTGACTAAAGGGAGACATCAGAGCAAGGGGAAGCCTCAAAAGAATCCTGAGACTTCCCTCTGTTTAGGTCACAGGTGTCGAACTCCAGGCCTGGAGGGCCAGATCCATGCCAGTGTTTAGGATGGACTGAGAAAGAGAAGAATGTGTTCTACCCGATGGACCACATCTTTCCTGATTCAGACCCATCAATTTAATTTGAGCTGTTTCAAAAATGTGTGACGTCAGCCCTCGAAGGAGCGGTTTGACATCTCTGGTTTAGGTAAATATCTATTTTTGAACGCGAGCTTCGGTTTGGGTTCCTTTTTAAATACCATTCACCGCCCATGGTCCTAGCAAGTCCTTTCAAGATGCAAGAAGAAGCAACTGGAGGCGCCCAACAAGGATAAAATACTATTTTATATATATGAATTCATACTGTGATATTTTATTATGATTATTTTTTATAATATTCTTTGTACTTGGATTATTTTAGATAAGTAATACCATGCATATAGATGTGTGTATTTGTTGGGAGCGTTGCAATAATACATAGCATTATAGACTATTTATATACTGTATACATACATTGGGTGGGTACAACATTAGAGACACCCTCTAATAACGAGTTAGTCCACCTTTAGCTCTAATCACAACCAATATTCTTCTTGACATGGACTCAACAAGATGCTGATACCGTTCCTGAGGAATGATGGCCCATGCTGACATAACGGCAGCTCTAAAATGAGTGGGATTGGATGGTGGCGTTTCTAAGCTTTGAAGTGATCTTTTGACTTTGTCCCACAATTGCTCAATAGGATTGAGATCAGGGGACTTAGCTGGCCATGGAAGCAGGTTAAACTCTGTTTGATGTTCCTCAAACCAATTTGAGACTAATCAAGCACAGTGGCAAGGACCCACAACAGGTGTCTTACCTATTTTTCTTTGATACCAAAGGCACTCTTTATGGTCTCCTGCTGCTAAAGCCCATCCTTTGCAAACTCTGTCTTGCTGTGCTTTGGGATATGCTTTGCGATTCACCTGCATTGAATTCAGCTGTAATTTGTCTTGATGGTTGTTGCCTTTCTGTTGCTGTGAACTATACGTGCTACTCGTCTTTCACCTCTCTCGTTCACCAGCCTTTTTCGACCAGAATAGTCCTTATTGCTTGAAGTTTTTTTCTCAACTGCCACTCTCTAAACACCCGAGATACTGTTAGGTGAGAAAATCCTAAAAAAAAAGTCATCATATCAGAGACACTGGACCAGCTCTTCTTGTGCCGACTGTCATCCTTCATTCAAAGTCAATTAAATCATTTGTCGTACCCATTTTGACATTACCCTCTGTGATAACTGCGTCATCCAAAGCTAAGCGTTCCTTATATAAGAAACTCTGCTTTGTTTCGTCACTCTATGTCACTGTTGGACTGCTCTACTTTTAAGGTGTGTCTCTTAATTTTTTGGCCATTCACTGTACAATCCATTTGTATTTTTTGCTTTTTACTTTTCATATCTGAGCATTTTGTTCTGCTGTGTATGATAATAACCAGTTTCTTATGATGTTTTGGGTGAACTGAGGGAAACATTCTATCTGTCAGCCACTGGTTGCAAGCGATTCTACCTAGACCACACGTAAGAGATACACCACACCTAAATACAAGGTGAATAGTTTCCTTATTTGAACTAGTGTACTCTCATTTCTGCTCTTATCGTGTGAGATCATCCCCCCTCTAGACCCTCATTTCCCCACGCTTCTCTCTCTGCAAGTAATCCCAGACTGGCTCGAAGATCTTGAGATCAGAGCTCTGTGGGGGACTCGCTGACTGTTTCAGAGCTCTTTGTTTCTCTGCAGATAGCTCTTTATGATTTTGATCATGCATTTTTGTAACTGACATCTTCCCAACCCCAAGCCATTCACCCAATCAACTTCTCTATCTGTCCCCTACTGGTCTTCGTCAACTCTGATTGTCGCCTACTCATCACCATCAGCTTTCAGTCTCCATTAAACGTTTGTCTCTTCTGAAGGGTACAGACCCCACTATGCTGGAATTATGATGGCAACGCTTTAAAGGAAACCAGTGTTGGAGCTGCATTCAAAGTTTTATACATACCTGGGGCTTCCTCCAACGCCATCCGCAGGGTTCGCTCCCACGCTGACAGTCTGAGCATGCGCAGTGCACTCTCTCTGGCGGAGAATAGTACTTTGCAGACGCAGTACTACGGAGTACGGAGGGAGCGCACTGAACTTGGCCATGACTAGCTGAACTTACGAGACCCAGTACAGAAGATGGAGAAGACTGAGGACAGCGGCACTTGCGGATGGGGCTGGAGGAAGCAACAGATATGTATAAAACTTTGAATATAGTTTGTCTCTGGTACACTTTAAAGGCTTGTTCCTTTCCTGATTTATTGATCATGCAAAAAGGTAAGAACCGCATACGTTTTTGACACATCCCCATCTTAAATTATGAGCAATTACTTAACCGCTTCCAGAGCAGGCTAATTGAAATCTACACCCTTTTTGGGACCTGTTATCCCTGCCAAGGCGTAGATTTCTATTAGCCCGCTGCACACTTCCGCCGATTGTGCTGCTTACCTTTCACTGCAGCCCACTCGCCCTGCTGTCGGTTGCTCCGTGAGCCGGTCAGGAGCTGAGTTCATTGGCTTCTGACCTCTTGATCTCTGTGAGGTAATTTCATCAGTGTGAGCCAATTTCACATTGATCACAGGGTCAGAAACCAATGAAATCAGCTTGTGACCCGCTCTCAGAGCTCTTCTGTCATAGCGATGGCAGAGTGAGGGGGCTACAGCGATGGCAGAGCAGCGTTATCGGCGATGACGTCGGTAAGCGCATTTTTTTCAAACTATCAGTCTCTGGTCCTTAAAGAGAACCTGAACTGAAAATAAAAAGTGAAAATAACCATACACGGGACATACTTACCTCCCTTGTAGTCTACTTCTCAATCTCTTTCTTCTCTCCTGCGTCCCATTTGTCCACTGTGATCAATGGAATTCTCAGTTCTCCATTTTTAAAATGGCCTTTACCCCATAACAGCTTCCTGGTCAGCACACTAACATCGCCCACTTGAGCCATAGGGAAACATGGACATTGCCTTGGACATTCAGTTGTAACTGACAGCTGCTGATATATAACTGACAGCAACTGGTATATTTCAGTTCTGACAAAATATTGTCAGAACTGGTTGGGATCACTGTAATTAGAAAATGGTGAGCTTCTGAGAGGAACTGACGGTGAGGTAAGTATGTAATATTCATTTGCAGCTACATCATGTGTTTATTTTAAATAATTTTACTCAGTTCAGTTTCCGTTTAAGGGGCCAGAAACTGCTGCTTAATGGCCAGAAACTGCTGGTACAGAATTGGTTAAAGAGGAACTAGTGAAAATAACAACTAATAAAATAGCTTATTTTTTACAATATTAATTTCGATTGACAGTAGCAGTGGGTCCCTGCGGTGTGACGTTGGTAGGCGCCATCTTTTTGTACCAGCGGTCTCTATGGTACTAGATCACGAAAAATTGTAAAATTTAAAATACATGTAAACCTATATAGTTAAGAAGTATGTTTCTTCCAGAGTACCGGATATAAATTATGAGGAATAAATTACAAATGAGGCATGAATTACTTTTCTATGTTCCTGTTGCTTACAGTAGGTAGAAATCGGACAGAGCCTGACAGGTTTTGACTAGCCCATCTCTTCATGGGGGATTCTCCACATGGCCTTTATTCTTTATAAAGACATTCCCTGAAAATAATGTATACAAAAATGCTAGCCAGCCTCCCTGCCTGCTGCACACTGTTTTGGCAGTTGGATGATGCAACTGCCATTCACTAACTGCTTTTGAAAATAAATGAAACCCTGAGAATCACCCATGAGGAGATGGGCTAGTCCAAAACCTGTCAGTTTTGTCAGATTTTACTACCTACTGCAAGTGACAGCAACATAGGAGAAAGGTAATGTATGTGTCATTTTACTCTGAAAGAAGCATACTTCTTATTTGTATGTTTTTACATATAGTTCAATAACATTTTGTGATTTTCGCGATAGTGGTCCTTTAAGGGGCCAGAGACTTCTGGTACTGAAGTGGTTAAATTCTGTCAAGAAGAGAAATGCAAGACAAGTTGTGCTAAATATATAATAACATTTCTTCTATGCCAAGTAACAGGTCTTTCAACTCGAGTACACAGTGGTACGCATGGTAATAGCACATATAGTTCTTATGCAACTAAGATAGATAGTATACAAGTATAATAAAATATTTTCAACAAAACAAGAATGGAAATTGAGAAACAAGAATAACAAAAAGCAAGAATAAGGAGGAGAATTTGCGAGTCAGGTCATCTCCGTCCCTGCACGGCGGCACTCAAATTTACCAGCGTGCACTGCGCCCAAATTTATGTGACCCCTTACAGCAGCTCCTGTCACCTCAGAAGTGCTGTGAGAGAGTCTTTGTTAAAACAACAATCATTCTCACTAAACGGCCATGGATTGGCTCAGGGGACGCATGTCCCCTTTCACCAATCCTTCATGGTTCTGAGGCTGTCAGGGGCATGTGCTGAGTGTACAGACATGATAGTCAGGTCCCTGCGGCTCTATAAACCGCGGATGTGACTATCATGTCCTGCGGCTGCATGGGTTAAAAACCATGCGTCCTGGAAAATAAATCCCCACTTCCCTTGCTAATGCAGGAGTCCTTTGAGACCTAAAAATTATTTTATGGGTTCCTTCAGTGTGGAAAGATTTAAAATAGGCTGGATTAGATTGTGAGCCACTCTGAGGGATAGTTAGTGACAAGACCATATACTCTGTACTGTGCTGCTGAAGATGTTGGCGCTATTATAATAATCAGAGTGATCAAATCTGCCCCGAAAAATCAATGCGTGTATGGCCTGCTTGATAGCAGTTGTCAACTCTTGCGTGTTCAAGGGCTGGGTCACATCGACCATTGCAGATGATTTTTAAGGCATTTAACAGTGTAGTCAAGAGCAGAACAACCGCTTCTCCACAGAATGATAGAGAGTATTCATGGAGGACTTTATGATTTAAGGAAGACCTTTGTGGTATTCTACAGTACCACTTTTTACAGCTACTGGGACACAGCTGTCACTTCAACCACATCAGGGCTTGTGTGCATTTAAACTTGACAAGGCCTCTCAACTGCTGCCCAAGAAGTTGCAGCAGGTTGGTTAGGGGAGGTGAAAGCAATCCTCTGCAACCATCCATGGTGAACCAGCCTCTACAACTGGCTGAAGAACAGAACCTGTGTGACTGTCCAGATCAGATGTTTTTGTGACTACACATGTTATGGGTGTGAAGATCCTGATGGACACACTTGTGAGCCTTTAAAGATGGACCCCCCAGGCTGTGAGGGTCACCAAGTAGAGGCAAAGGAAGGATTGTGAACATTAAGAGGCCAGATCATAGTTTTGCATGGGGGTGGGGTGCATGAGTTGTAGTTACGCCCCCGGGCACAAGTTCATTCTGAATATGTGACCAGTCTCTTCAACTTGCACTCAGTAATCCGTCATCTTTTAGTCGATATTTCATTGTGTATATTTCCAGCTGATTCTGTCACTTTGGTCATATTTGCTGGTTATCACATGACCCCTGCAAGCAAATGAATGAACGCCCCAGTAATTTGGGGCAGTTTATCAATTGAAACTTTGATCACTCATAGTGGCATTTTTTATTGGATTGGGCTATTGTTGCTTAGGGAATGGCCACCTTTAGTATCACTGCTAACATGGCAGTATTATCAAATTTAAACCTGAAGTGAGAGGGATATGGAGGCTGCCATATTTATTTCCTTTAAAACAATGCAAATTGCCTGGCTGTCTCCCTGATCCTATGTCTCTAATACTTTTAGCCATAGACCCTGAACAAGCATGCAGATCAGATGTCTGGATGTGCTGCATGCTTTTTTTCAGGTGTGGGATTCTTACACTACTGATGCATGTACTGTTTAAAAGCAAAGAAATAATGCAGCCTCCATATCCCTTTCACGCAGGGCTGTGGAGTCGAAGTCGAGGAGTCGGGGCAATTTTGGGCACCCGGAGTCTGAGTCAGAGTCGTTGATTTCATAAACTAAGGAGTCGGGAGTCTGAGTCGGATGATTTTTGTACAAAATCCACAGCCCTGTTAAGCATTAGACTAAGGAGTCGGGGCCATTTTGGGTACCCAGAGTTGGAGTCGGAGTCGTGGTTTCATAAACTGAGGAGTCGGAGTTGGAGTGGGAAGATTTTTGTACCGACTCCACAGCCCTGCACTTTAGGTGCCCTTTAAAATAGTGAGATTTTACATTGTTTTACATTATGCAGATGGCCCAGTGATTGTTGTGAGATTTAGCTTGTTTTCTGCCACATTTTATGATGCGTAGCACAGTAGCAGAATAAGTACTAGTAAGTTTGTGTCTAGCACAAGGCTTGTTAGATTGGTTCCCACCATGGCTATCCATCAGTGTGTGTGTAGCAATTCTTGATGTCCATAAGGAGTTTGGATAGGTTACATCCCTGGGGCCTTCCAGAGACCAGCACCACAGAAATCAACATGCCATGGCCAGAGCAGAAGTTCCAGCTCTTGTCAGGAGTGATGCTGATGTACCCTGAGCTGCTGAATCCCCGCAGATGTCCAGGACGTTACCCCTCCCCTGCTTCTTGCCTCATAATATAAGCAATCAGAAGTCGTCGTGCACAGTTTACAAGGCTAATTCTGCTTTCTGCAAATATTTATCCAATCCTGGAGACGATCGCAGTTCATCTGATAACTCGGATGGAAATAGCACACATAATGGGTTTGGCTGAAATTTTGTGTCACCTGCAGAAAAAACAGGATTACTTAGTGTTCTGCTGAGCATGCTACTTTTATTTTCATAAATAATTTGTTCCGCAGCTTCTGGTATCGTCTAATGCGTGCAATAATCTGTAGATCCTCTGACTTCCCCAAATTGGGTTGAAGACGCTTCTCATCCAAAGGCAGAGCCAAGGTTCGCAGCCAGAGGTGAATCTGTCGTTTATCGGCACAACAATATGCAGCCACTGTAGCTTAGCAGAGTTGCACCATGCGGGTGGGATTTTGGTGGTTTTAAGAGAGTAATTGATCCCTTTTACCTGACATTGTCAGGGTTTGTTTTTTTTGTTACAGTTCCTTCTTGCTCACATAAGCTGAATAACGGCAAATTCCTTCTGTTTCATTAGAATTTTTTTAGGCAAATTTATATTTAGCATAGTTTTCATAAGTGGTGGCTCTTAGAATCCTTTTAGTCCCTTACAAAATTCTAGCTATTTTGGTTCAACCCAACTTAAAGGAACCTTGAGCACAACTGCATAATAAGCTAATACACATACCTATGTGTAGCTTGTGTTATTCCATTCTATATGCCGCCAAAACTGGAATTCTAAATTTCCCAATCTCCATTTGGTTCAGTGAATAAAACCTCAGCAGCCATTTTTGATCCGTCTTTGACCGCCTTAAAAATTCAGATCACCGCTGTCTCAAGAACAACTCCACAGCAAGATGGGCAGCAGAGACGAGGATTATGCGAGACGAGGAGGGAGCCGGAGCAAGGGCAGACCGCATGATCCGACTTCCGTTTCTGGGGTAACAGTGCGACTTTGCCCAGTGTCCATGGCCCTGCCCATGTGTAAGGACATTACTAAGTATTTGTAAGTATGCTTAAAGCTAATGGGAGTCTTTAAAAAAAATAAACCAGATATTAACCTAAGGAGAGGAAAGGCTCTGGGTCCTAATAAGTTTTCCCTCTCCTCTCCCGGTGCCCTCGGTGCAGCACTGGCTCCCCTGTTTAAATCCCCTACTGTGGGGGACTTCGGAAGTCTTCGGGAGCCTAGTCCTCCCGAAGAGAGATGGCGCCACACTGCGCACGTGCGAGAGCGTGAGAGAGGGCGCTCGCGCGTGCGCAATATGGAGCGGCATGTCTTCGGGAGCACTCAGTCTCCCTAAGACTTCTGAAGCCTTCATTCGGTGGCGGAGACAGCAGAATTTGACCGAATTGGTTGAATGCTGCTACAGGGGATCCTGTGCTGGAACGGGCATCGGGAGAGGAGAGGGAAGGCTAATTAGGACCCAGAGTCTTCCCTCTCCTTAGGTAAGTATCTGCTTGTTTGTTTTATTTAGCACGGTTCCCATTGACTTTAAATGCATACCCACAACCTCTGCTCAGATTCCCTTGAACTATTCTGTAAAATACTCTGTGCAGGACTTGTGAGATAATAATTTTACAGAGACATTTTAATCCATGCCTCTGCACTGATGAAGGCCAGTTTAATAATAATAATTCCTTTTTTTTTTTTGTATAGCGCTTTTCTCCTGTCGGACTCAAAGCGCTTAGGAGGCAGCCACTAGAGCGCACTCAGTAGGCAGTAGCGGTGTTAGGGAGTCTCGTCCAAAGAACTCCTTACTGAATAGGTGCTGGCTTACTGAACAGGCAGAGCCGAGATTCAAACCCAGGTCTCCTGTGTTAGAGGCAGAGCCCTTAACCATTACACTATCCAGCCTGAAATGGGCCTCTGCAAGTTGGAAGATAAAGCTTAGTGTAATAAGTAGGTTACAGCACAGCTTGAGAGAATGAAACCAGATAGTCCGTCGACTAAGAGGAGGAACCAAGAGATGTGTCAGTACACCAGATTTGATGTAGAAATAAGTGTACTCGTGCTCCAGGTTGCAAATACTTGCAATCATTATTAAGGCTTACGGGAGATATCCACCCCAGATCGGTACTTGGCCTACTGAGCCTCGTACCCAAGTAGTCACACTCCACAAAGGGGTAAGGGGCGTGCTTAAAATAAAAGGAAAAACTAACAGCCTTCCAACAGAAGTTGAATAAGTTAATAACTGGTGGGAGGACGGACCCAAAAAATAAATGAAGCAATTAAAACTCTGTTTAAAAGGAGAGGTGGTGGTTGGCTTACCTCTCCTGAAGATAAGAGCCAGTCAGTTTTTTGGACAGTATTCACGTATTAGACATAAAAAGGACAACACATTTCATGGGTCTAGCTGCTTCTTTAGCACAAGTAGCATCCCAATAATGTAGAGCACCACATAAAGTATTGTAAATATAGAAATAAGCTTTATTGTCACAAATAGTAGCAAAAAAATAAAAACAATTAAAACCAGTACTGTCCAGGATGTACGCAATATAAAATGGTAATAGCAAATGACACAAATAATCCCAAACACTCCCTAATCCCAGGATAATGTAGAAAGTATTGTATAGGGAGAGCAAAGTGCCCGTGCTAGTGATAAAGGATGCACCTATATATGCATATACATGTACGCATATACACACATACATATAGTGCAACAGTGTGAACAAGTTGGATCCAATAACCACCAAAGAGAGAATAACGTGAAAAGGGAGGCCCCGCAGGACCTACCAAACAGCGAGTGAAAAGATGAAATTCCAAGTGTGAAAGTGTCAAGAGAGAAGCTCACCGACTACAGCAAGAGGGAGAGGAAGAGCGGTGTCTCCTGGACGGAGCCTTCGCAATTCGCAGCCGACTGCAGCTTCTGCTTCCTTAGGGCATTTTAAAACAATGTGCTGGATGGCTAGAGGAGTGCCTCTATAAAGCTTAGTAGAGTTAGTAGGCTACAGGCATACACTATACACCAGCGACTTTGGATGTGAGTTTGGCTTTTCAGGCTGATGGGTCCATGCCCATTGCAGAATTCTCATCGAGAACCTCGGACCTCCGTCCTGTGTTTCTGGCGGCTCGTGAAACATTGATTATTTTGGGGAAGAGAACCTTTGCTGTCTTCCAGTCACCTGTCACAGAGAGAATTTATGCTGAACATATTAGCAGAAGAGAAGAAGCACATCTCTAATAAGGAAAGCCTCTGTGGAAAGTTAGAAGGGTCTGCCAGACCCCTGCATAACATCCAAGTGAACGCTTCATCTCAAATGAATGCACGGTCCGTCCAAGCTTCGTAAAACTGGACATAGCCTGTCCTCTGCCCAGCAGATACTTCATAAATATACCAGCGGCTGCCAAAATGTTCTGACCCAGAACCCCCAGTATTACTAACCCTCTGTCTGCTGGACTTTACACAAGACATCATAATAAAGAATGGAAACATCTGCATAATCACACAGTTATAAATTACTCAGCAAGCTCATGGTGAACCAGAACTTCTAGGAGCGTCTAAGGGGCTAAAAAGCGAAGTTACGCTGTTATGGCGATCAGCGCCGAGTGCAGAAAGTAGGCGCTGCTATAGCTATACTGCGCAGGGCGTGTAAGGGTAATACCTTGAGTTACATCTCCCTCCGAGTTGTGACTGCTCAGAGGGTTAATAGCATTTAACACCACCAGAGATTTGAGCTGCAGCAGGGTAAGCCGTCATTCGACTCACCCTGTGCTTTGCTCACTGGCGGCGTACTAGATTTAGAATCAATTTATTTCGCCAAGTAAGTTTGCACTTACAAGGAATTTGTCTTGGCAGTTGCTTAACAAACACAAACAAAAACAACAGAAGGACAGACAGTATATATATTACAACAGAGAATAAAGCCAGCGCTCACCACATGGGCTGCATTTGAATGACTTATCACCTAATGTGCACCACTTATATAGCTCAAATACACACTCAGCAATCAGATGCAAAACATATGCATAATTAAATACTTACTATGCAAACAGGAAAGCACAATGGGAGCTGCTAACCTGGTAGTTACAAAATTATGGAAACAAATACGGGTAGAAGGCTGCACATCCCTGACCTTATACTACAGTTGAGAGGTTAATCGCTGTGGCGTACACCGCCCCTCCTGGACTAAAATTGCACACCCCACATCCAAACAAGGCAATACTGGTTTATGGAGAAAGTTTGGCTTCCATTATAGTTTGCATGCAAAATACAATTTACTGGACATCTGAATGTAAGTTACACATTTTTGCTTAGCTGCTGCCAGGGTAAGGACATATACTTTTAACTTAGGTCAGATAGTGTAGGACATCTGCTTCGGAGAATTACCTCAACGTTGGTGCAGATTTCCAGTAAATTGTATTTTGCATGCAAACTATAATGGAAGGTAAACCCGTATATATATTACAAGTCAAGGACAGTATGTAAGTATAGTGGCAGTAAGCAAAGTGAGAATTGTTCATTTTCAGTTCTGTGCTGATTACTTTCAAGTCCTAGCGTGGTTCTGCATTAAGCATGGCTACTGCCTCAGAAAAAAAGCTGTTCCTCTGTCTAGAAGTTTTAGTTGCGATTGACCAGAATCTTACTCCTGAAGGTAAGAGCTGGAAGATGGAGTGAGCTGGGTGAGAGGGGTCAGAGACAATTTTGGTTGCTCTCTTTCTGCACCTGCTAGCGTAAAGATCCTGCAGGGAGGGTAAGCTACAGCCAATTATCCTTTCCGTTGTTCGGATGATGCGCTGCAGCCTCCCCTTTTCTAAGCAGGAGCCGAACCATACAGTCATAGATGATGTCATGGTGGATTCGATGATTGCAGTGTAGAACTGCACCATTTAATTTTGAGGTAGGCCAAACTTTTTCAGCTGCTGTAGATGGTACATCCTTTGCTGCGCTTTCTTGAGGATAGTGGCAGTATTGTTGTCCCGTTTTAGGTTGTTTGAGAAACTTGAATGACTCTACCTGGGTTATTGTGGATCCATTTATGGTTAAGGGGAGGTGATGGGGGGGAGATCTCCTAAAGTCTATTATCATCTCCATGGTTTTAAGAGCATTTAGTTTCAAGTTGTTGCTGCTACACCAGGAGGAAAGCTGTCCCACCACATGCCTGTATGCAGACTCATTCCCATTTTGTATGAGACCAACTACTGTTGTGTCATCTGCAAAGTACAGGACCTTAATAGATGGATCTCTGGAGACGCAGTCATTGGTGTAAAGTGAGTAGAGCAGTGGGGAAAGCACGCAGCCCTGGGGTGCACCAGTACTGACTGTCAGAGAGCTTGATGTGTGTTTCCCAAGTCTAACATTCTGTCTCTTGTCAGTTAAGAAATTGGTTATCCATTTGCAGAGGGATTCAGGTATGTGTAGCTGGGAAAGCTTGCTATGGAGCAGTGATGGAATTCTGGTATTAAATGCAGAGCTGAAATCTATGAATAAAATCCTGCTGTCTGGATGCTGTAGTGCATAATGCATTGCATACACATGTTTACGGCATTGTCTGCAGATCTAATATGTACTCCAAAAAGGATCAAAAAGCCCTCTTACTAAAATGCTATGCAAAACAGAAATGTGCTTTCTTAAAGGTAGGTATTTGTGATCATTCAGGTTGAAGTGAGCATATGAGGTCTCCCACAATGCATCACTGCGGAATATGCTAATTGACCCTTTTCATGGTTCACCATGAGTTTTGCTGGGTAATCTGTAACTCTGGTTTTTTAAAGTGAACCTCCGGACTAAAAATCTACTCAGCAGAACTGAAAAGGCTTGGTGTTTCTTTAACAGTTTCACAGCATCAGAACTTTTTTTTTTTTTTTTTACCAAGCATCATTTTTAGCTGCATTATTAGCTAAGCTCCACCCATCAAAGAGACCTGCCTGAGCGTTTTTTCCTTGATGCTGTGCAAAGCATGATGGGATTTCCTATGTTGTTATTCACGTTGCCAAGCAACTGGGAGGGGTGATCAGCACACAGGACAGTTGGAACTGTGTCTCATGCTCCCTGTCACCTTCTTTCAACCAAAAAGATGGCTGCCCTCATGAAATCACAAACCTTTGCCTGTTCTTATAAAACAGGGTGGGTAAGAGATTATATTACCTATCTATTTTAATTAACATAACTAATGTAACTTAATAACAGTATGTTTGTTTAGGCTGGAGTTCCTCTTTAAGTTCTACCACATAGAGCCACAATAATCCATGCCATGCACTGTTGAGGACCAACCAGTCTGAAATAGTCTGAATGCATGTTGGATTATTGTGGCTCTGTACAATTAAGAAGTTGATACATCATTGCATTCCAGCGGTTCTGGGGTGTGTTTCTCTTTCAGGGGCAACAAAGGGAGGACTGACATATTCAGCAGTGATGCATTGTGGGAGACATCTGCTCACTCCAGCCTGAATTATCGCAAATAACTTCTGTTTTACGAAGACAAATGATTGTTTTGCATAATCACACAAGATTGTGCCTAAAATGCCTTTAGTTCTAATGGAACCTCTCAGTAGAACACACGGTTTGCCTGCGGTGTATGAAAAGTGTGCAGATTCTGAGCTACTGCACATTTTTCCCAAAATAACACCATTAAATACTTGGCTGTGTTACATCT
Source organism: Hyperolius riggenbachi (assembly GCF_040937935.1). NCBI lineage: Eukaryota > Metazoa > Chordata > Amphibia > Anura > Hyperoliidae > Hyperolius > Hyperolius riggenbachi. The sequence goes on from NC_090657.1 coordinate 192,902,183, forward strand.
AGTTGTATGAACTGTAAACCTTTAAATACCTTGCCTGTAGAAACTGCTGCTGCTTGGATTCCATGTTAGGCCCTTATGTGACCACAGTGCCTTGGCTTGCCACAGGATTACTGCTGAATGGGAGGATTATAGTCCAGCCACTGATTTTGATTCGCTGGGGTGTTGTTATTTAAGTATAGATCAAGATGGCGTTCAGACAGATTCATGCATATTCCCCATGCAGTGCAGGCAGGCATCTCTATACAGGTCACCACAAACTATATTTTGTGGCATGTTTGGTGCTTAAAGGGGAACTATAATGAAAATAACATAATAAATAAAATTGCTTATTGTTTACAATATTAATTTATACATTATTTAATCAGTGTTCATTGTAAAATCTTTCCTCTCCCTGATCTATCACTGGTGATGACATCTTTTGTCCTGCCAGGTGATCAGCATGGAATGTTCCTTAGGCCTCTTGCACACTACATGCAATCACATTTTTTTTTCAATGCAATGCCCCATTCCCAAGTTACGGGGTTGGGGGACGGGTGTCTCCTGCACTTTGCTGCAGAGAGCACAGTTGAATTGAGTCTCCTGTCCATGCATGTAAGACAGAGAGGAGACGAGGGTGCATAGCTGCACTGCTCCTTCATCTCTAATGAGAGACCCAGGGCACTTGACATAAGTTTTGAAGACACAGATTTATGCTGCGACAGAAGAAGACCTACCGATTGTGCTGCTTATCATCATGTCGCGTTCGTCCCGTACCTCTGTAATTGCACTTTCTGCAGCCATGTTCAGGGGACACCCCTCCTTCAAAACCCCATAACTTGGGAACTGAGCATCATACTGACTTGGGATGAGAAGGCCGGGACTTTCAGCTTTCCAAAAATGGTCAGATCTTCCTGGGCGAGCAAACAGAACTTCAACAAAAAGCTGCCAAACTTTCCAGATGGGATAATATGTAAGTACCAAAATCTGATCGTATTAAAAATCGGAGTTGCATGTAGTGTGTAAGAGGCCTTACTGAGAGTTATATGCACAGAGGGAGATACTGGCTGGTTGCTTAACAATTGGAAAAAGTTATTTCCCAAAATGCAGTGAGATTTACAGACAGCAAACACTCACTGACATCACACTGTGGGAGAGGTTTCACCACAAAATTAGCCATAGCCCACCCCCAACGATGATCTATTTGAGAAAAGGTAAAGCTTTCTTGCGGTAAAAAGGGATATTAGCAGAAATCTGTTTTAGAATCAATGGTATCATCACCACATCCCGTTGGTTAGTCTGACGGATACCATACAACGCTATATAATCGTCAGTCTCATACCTCTCCTGTTTGTGCTTGACAGGTAAAAGAACAGACATTTCCGATCGATGGGTCCCCATGGGTGGGTGTTTTTATCTAATCAATCGTCTAATCTGTTAAAAAACCTAGAACAATGTGAGGCTACACTTTAGATGCCTATGCATAAAGGTGCCCATACACTCGTCAGATTGGCAGCAGATAGATAAGAAATGCATCTGATGATCTATCTGATGCGTTTTTAGAACATTTTTTACCAGGATAGAATTCCAATAGATTTCAATTTGAAATCTATTGAAATTCGATCTGATGGCATTTTTTGGCCATCAGATTTCCATTAAGGCCAATGCAAACTGATAAGCAATCTCATCAGATCGACCTAAATTTTCCACCCTGCCAGTTCGACGGGAATCCTTCGAAATCGGCCATCGATCGGTCAATTGGCCAACCGATTTGCAAACGATCAATCGATCGGGATCGATCGGTCGGCCAGAAAATCGGCTGAGTGTATGGGCCCCTTTACTCAAATCGATTAAATGATCAACTTTATTGGGCGATCATCAACAGTGTGGTCCATTGAAAGTTGAATCACTTGTGGCCCACACACTGTGAGGGAGAACCTATGCAGTTCTCCTTCTCTAGTCCAGCTGATGTTGTGCCTCCATGCTCTGAAACCAAAAACTGATTCTGAGGTGTGGGGAACAGTTCTTACTGACACAGCTTGATTACTTGCAGTTGAGGGGAAATTAGACAGGCCCAGTCCACTTCCTCTGCTGTTGCTATGAAGCATCATCAATATGAGCCAATGAGATTGGCTCCTGACCGGCTCTCAGAGCCCTGCTGTCATACCGACGGCAGAGCAAGTGGGCTGCGGCGGAATTATATGTAGAATTTTATTTCTGCTCAAAACAGATGAGCCACATCATAAGAGCTTCTTGAAACAAAACTCCTATTTAACATTCCTTAAGGGCTCCTTCACACCAAGACGTTGCCTTAAATGCGACGTTAAGGTCGCATAACGTGCCCCTAACGCAACGCATGTTAGTATTGAAGTTGGACGTTATATAGAGTCGCGTTATGCGTCTCTTGATGCGTCTGTGATGCGTACTTTGACGCATTCTATCGAACGAAAACGGCGCATGCGGCAAAATTAAAAAATAACAGTACTGAGCATGTGCAAACATCCGAACGTAGCCAAATACGAGTATAACACACAGCACGCTGCGCTTTCATTGAACGTGCAGCGTTATAACGTGGGCACTGTGAACAGCCCATTGATTTTTCATTGCTGTGAGTTGGGCTGTGTTACAGGCTGCTCTAACGTGTGCCTGTAACGTCGCACTGTGAAAGCAGCCTAAAGGGTTAATGGATGTGCTTTTCACTTTGCACTGCTTAACAGTCACAGTGGCGATCAGTGTTCCTCGAGATTGCTATGTGACCACTGATTGCAGAAGATGAAACTAAAGCAAACACAGCAGAAAAGGTCTGTGTGCAGAGAGCTTCATTTATTGAAGTAGGAGAGATTTACCATATATACTCGCAAGCAAACCGAATTTTTGCCCCCCAAAAAGGGGGTCAAAAGTTGGGGGGTCGGCTTGCTTCCGAGTCACCTGTGGTCCGCGCCCACCACCCCCACTCCCCCCCCCCCCCTCAGTCGCCGATATCACCTGAGCTGGCGCTGCATCTTCTATTATTCCCCTCTCCGCTCATAAAGTAATTCACAGCAGTGCGCCCCACGGCGGCTGCTGTGATGATGAAGCAGGACGCCATAGAGAGAGAGAGCGGCTTCCTGTAGTTATGAGAACCGCTCTCTCTCTATGGCTTCCTGCTTCGCATGCCAGCAGCTGCCGTGGGGCACGCTGCTCTGAATTACTTTACGAGTGGAGAGGGGAATAATAGAAGATGCGGCGCCAGCTCAGGTAATGGCGGCGAGGGGGGGAGGAGGGGGCACTACCTACCTATACTGGGCACTGTACTAGCTATACTGGGGCATTATACTAGCTATACTGGGCACTACACTAGCTATACTGGACACTTTACTAGCTATACTGAGCACTACCTACCTATACTGAGCACTATACTAGCTATACTGGGGCACTATACTAGCTTTACTGGGGCACTATACTAGCTATACTGGGGCACTATACTAGCCATACTGAGCACTATACTAGCTATACTGGGCACTTTACTACTAGCTATACTGGGCACTTTACTAGCTATACAGGGCACTATACTGGGCACTATACTAGCTATACTGTGGCACTATACTAGCTATACTGGGCACTATACTAGCTATACTGGGCACTATACTAGCCATACTGAGCACTATACTTGGGCACTATACTAGCTATACTGGGCACTATACTAGCTATATTGGGGCACTACCTACCCATACTGGGCACTATACTAGCTATACTGGGGCACTACCTATCCATACGGGGCACTATACTAGCTATACTGAGCTCTATACTGGGCACTTCACTAGCTATACTGGAGCACTACCTACCCATACTGGGCACTATACTAGCTATACTGGGCACTATACTAGCTATACTGGGACACACTGGGGGAATCACGCGACCAGCATTTCCTACCCCCAACTTATATGAGGGTCAATCATTTTTTCCTGTTTTTTTCAGGTAAAAGTTGGGGGGTCGGCTTATATGCGGGTCGGCTTGCTTGCGAGTATATACGGTAATTTTCCACACTGAACAGCTTCCTGAATAAAGTAGTTTTAACACATTTGTGGAATGGCAGCTTTCAGCACTGCCACACTGTGATCTTGGGGGTACTTGTGATTTTTACACGGATGACATTAGCTTGGGCAAAGTCAGGTAGCATAACTGTATATTTAATAAAGAGTAGGAAAGCAGGCTTGTATTTTATGTCACGCCAGACTTAAAGTGAGGTGCAAGGTGTATCCTCCATGGATTCAACTTGTTTTTTCTGGCATATCCTGTAGATGTTCAAATTGATTAACATCTGGGAAATTTGGAAGCCAAAGAAAACTATGATTCATCAGACCAACTTTTTTCTTTTATTCTGTAGCTCGTGCCCATGTGCCCATTGAAGACAATTTCAGCAGCGGACAAGGGTCCGAATGGGCATTGTAACTGGTCTGCAGCTATACAATCCCATATTCAAGAACCTGCAATGCACCGGGTGTTCTGACACCTTTCTCTTATGGACAGCATTATGTGTTTCAGCAGTTTGCACTACAAAAGCCCATCAGGGAGATCTAACCAGACAGGAAGCATTATCTGCCTGCACACATTGGGCACCTATGGCCCTGTTCACCAGTTGTCTCTCCCTGCAGTGGCGTCACTAGGGAGGTGCGGTAGATGCGCACTGCACCAGGTGTCACAAGCAGGCTAAAGGAGAGTGGAGTAAGGCTATGTAAATATAGAGCAGACTAGTGCCTGATGTACTTTTTCCTCCTGCTCTTCTCCCTTCTGGCTTCTCCATGCTGAGCTGATAACAGAGTTCAGAGGCCACCAGGGCCATGTGGTGATCACCTTAAAGGGATACTTAAATCTTAGAAAAAAATGACTTTTACTCACCCGAGGCTCCCTTCAGCCTCCTGCAGCTGAACGGTGCCCTCGCCAGGTCCCTCCGATACACCTGGACTCGCCGGCGGCCACTTCCGGTTTGGCCGTCACCGGCCGACAGGCTGGGAACGCGGCTGATTACCCGCGTCCCCGGCCGCTATAGCGCCCTCTATAATGCTATTGCGGCTGGGGACGCGGATAATCAGCCGCGTTCCCAGCCTGTCGGCCGGTGACGGCCAAACCGGAAGTGGCTGCCGGCGAGTCCAGGTGTATCGGAGGGACCCGGCAAGGGCACCGTTCAGCTGCAGGAGGCTGAGGGGAGCCTCGGTGAGTAAAAGTCATTTTTTTTCTAAAACTTAAGTATCCCTTTAACATCCCCCTATTCACCCCCTTACTAAAGGTGTTCAGTACCACCCAACCTCCCACCCCCAATAGCATGTGTGTGCACCATGGTATCCCCCCTCATACCCCCACAGCAAACATTTCCAGACCCCCCCTCCCCCCCCCAGCGTGTGGCCAGCATAACAATCATTAACCCCCCCACCCCATCCCTAATAGCAAGTGTATCCTGTATAGTCCAAAGATCCCAAACCCTAACTTATCTTTTCCCCTGTAGCAAATGGCTCAAGAATAAACCCTTCTCAGCAAATGACAATAACCCATAACATTACTACAAAAAAAGTATTATTGTTTTTTTTTAACCTGGTGAGGTTGAAGGATCATGGGGTGAGGGGTGACACCACACGTTTCAGCATCCTGTGACGCCAACCCTAGTGACTCCTCTGCCTCCCTGCATCACTGGTTGCCTGCAGTAACCCACAAGACCTGCGGTTTGATCTGATCCATGCTTGTAGCCATCGCTATTTGGCTCATGTTAATGTGACTTCCTCTTGCCCATTTGTTCTACTACTTTATAGTTATGAGATATTGCTGTTACTTATTTTATGTCAGTGGTTTTAAAGATAGGAGTGTTTGCTATATACTGTATATACTCGCGTATAAGCCTAATTTTCTAGCATAAAATATGTGATGAAAAGTTACCCCCTCGGCTCATATGCGAGTCATTGGAGCAAAACAGATAGTGGAGCGGGTTTTGTTAATGGCAGAGGAGCGTAAGGATTGTGCACTAGTGACCCTGCTCTTATCATCTTGCGCACTGCTGTGTCTGTGCCCCCATCCCCTGCAACATGGTGTGCAGAGTGCGCTGCTCAAGACTACCTGTGTCCCCAGGCTTGTTGAGTGGAGCGTGCAAGCAACATGTCAGCAGTACAATGATCAGGGATTCTTCCTGTGTGGCAATCACTGCGTCTCATATCTATGATGCCATCTAGTGGCTTCTTGAGGGACACCTGAATAATCCTGGGGCACATCTGGTTATAGGGAGGGGTGGTGACTTTTACTGGGGGAACATCTGGCTACTGCGAAGGGGCTTATACACGAGTCAATCACCTTTTCCTGGTTTCTGAGGGGAAAGGTGGGTACCTCAGATTATGCATGGGTCGGCTTATATGCGAGTATATATAGAATTTAATCACTGCAGTAAATTTTAATTTTATTCTTGTCCATTCTTTTAGGAAACTATTTTTTCTAGCTACGGCTGGAACTTGAAGTAATTATTTACTGGTATTTGTTCTTGACATCTGCATCTCCATCGCACAACCGTAAATACTTTCCGTACTGTGTGAACTGAAGAATGTAAACTTGTTTAGAACTGGTACTTTGTAAAGAATCTAAATTTGGCTCCCAGCTTCCTTGTTGTGGAGTTTATATTTGCAAATCAGAAACAAATGTTCGTTCCTGGGAGATGTCACAGTAACCTGTTCAGCCCGGCTCGGCTCACCGCGTGGAGATTGGCCGTCCGCAGCCTCCTGCCTCAAGTCTGTCCAGTTTAATGAGGCAGAGTGGTCTGTGCAGCGCTTGGCATTCCAGCCTGTCTCCCCCACCCTCCCCCCAATCTTTCATCTTTTGTGAGATGTCTTTACAAGCTGTTCAGGCTGTGGTTGGCAGACAGTCAGCAGCAATAACCCAGAAATCACATTGTAAAATAATTGTTCTTCAGATAGGACAAATGACTTTATCACACTTGTGGCTTTCCTGTCTCTCCCCGCTTTCTCCCACGTGGTGGATAGTAGGGATGGATTTCTCCTGTCCAAGTCCAGGCAGTTTTTTTATAGGCTTTTAATAGAGTACTGTTTGTTTTATATGAACGATGCATCAGAAAATGTGTGAAGAAAAAGGAATATCCTGGCGGCACCAAATCAAGTGACCCCCGATGGAGCACCTTGAGCCACAAGTCAAATACAAAAAGGACCACTCCAGTGAAAAAAGTAAGTAGTCAAAATTTGACAGAACCGACAGGTTTGGACTAGTTCATCTCCTCATGGGGGATTCTCAGGGTTTTCTCTGTTTTCAGAAGCATTTTCTGAACAGCATTTTAACTGCCAAAATAGTAAGAAACCATCTAGCCTCCCTACTCGCTTGCACACTATTTTGGCAGTTACTTCAGGAAATGCGTTTGAAAACAAAGAAAACCTTAAGAATCCTCCATGAGGAGGTGGACTACTCCAAACCCTGTCTGTTTTATCATATGTTAACTGCTTACTTTTTTGGCTGGAGTGGTCCTTTAAGAAGAAGGAAGCCTCTGAATCTGCCAGAGGTTTCTCACTCAGTCCTCCGAACCTCCACCGCTGCTCAGGACCCTCCTGCACATCGCGGCTGCTCTTTTATTCATGCACAAGCTGCTCTGGCTTACTGTGCAGGCGCGGCCATGCTTGTGCTTGAAGAGCAACGCAGTTGTGAGCTTGGAATCGGACATGGTCTTGTCGGATTCTTTTGGGGGTCTGCATTTGACTATGGTGAACCGGAGGATGCTGTGGGAAGCCTCTACAAGATCCGGAGACTTTTGAGATTTCTCTTTTTTTTCTTAAAGCAAATCTGAACTGAAAATTAAAAGTCAAAATAAACATACACACTCGCTCCTGACCATAGGACGCACCTAGGTTTAGAGGACAAAACCCGGGGGGGGGGGGGGGGGGGGGGGAGGAATATATACTAAACCTGGTGCAGCCTGGTTAAGGGGCATCTTATGGATTATGCCCCCTTTGTACCTCATGCCCGCTTGTACCTTGTGTCTCCCTGTGTCCTACTCTGTCGCCCTTGTGTCCTCCTGTGTCCCCATTTGTCCGCCTCTGTCCTCCTTGTGTCCTCCCCTATGCCCCTTTGTATCGCCCTTGTGTCCTCCTCTATGCCCCTTTGTGTCCCCCATGTCTCCTCTGCATGGGCACAGTACAGGGAGTCCCTGACATTGCAGCGGGTTGGAGGTTGGTATTGGCCGGCATTCACAAGTCAGGAACTCCCTGCATTTGGACTATAAGATGCAGTGACTTTTGTCCCCACTTTTGGGGTGAAAAAGTGAATCTTATAGTACAAAAAATTCAGTACCTCCCGTGTAGTCTGCTTATCAATCTCTTTTACTTCTCCTGCATCCTGCTTGTCCACTCTGATCATTGGAATTCTCTGTCCTCCATTTTAAAAATGGCCATTACCAGATAACAGCTTCTGGGTCAGCACACTGTTAAACTGTAATATCGGCCATGTGAGCCATAGAGAAACATGGACATTACCTTGCTCATCAGTTCTCCTTTCAGTTATAACTGACAGTAACTGATATATAACTGACAGCAACAGATCTATAACTGACAGCAACTGATATATTTCAGTTCTGACAAAATAGGGTGCATCTGAGCAGAACAGACGGTGAGGTTGGTATGTAATATTCATTTGCAGGTACATCACGTGTTTATTTTAAATAATTTTACTCGGTTCAGGTTCACTTTAAAGGACACCTGTACTGACCCCCCCCGCCCCCCCCCCCCCTCCAAATCCTGAGAATGTTTCTGTTATGGGTCCTGATACTTAGAGATCCCTTGGCTCCTCTTTGTTACACTACTCCGACTGCATGAGCAGCACTTCTGAAGTGTGCATGCCCAGAATACTCCTGGCCATGGCTCTCGTAAACATGCAGGCGGGTGTACATACAGAGAGCATGGAGTGAGTCTGCAAAAGCTGTGGCCACCCCCACCTTTGTAGCTTCGGCCCGCCCCCAGGTCGCAGCAGCGGTCATATTGGTGGCTGCCAATTGGGGCTTTGGCAATGAAGGTGGGGGTGGACACAGAGCTTTGGAACATTTTGGAAAATGTCTCTATCACCCGAAGATTGATGCAGCTGTAATAAAAAGCCTTACATTGGAGGATATTGCACCGGCTTATTTTTTTTACCAATTGTCCTCTTTAAGTATTGACCAACTCTAACGAGTTCTTGTAAATTCTTTTTATAGAAATGTATATAGTATTCTTATTCAACGTCCAAGGACCCCATACTTTTTTTAATTTGGGAGCACACCCCTTGCAATGTAGGCGGCTTTGTATAAATGGAGAGAATTGTTTACCAATTTTCTCCACTACTGGATAGTAGGCGGGGTGAGTTGCTTACAATTTTGTACTATCGCTTTCCTATAGTAAAATAGAAGTAGACCAATCAGGCTCCTTTGAGCTCTAGTAGGAGCAAGAGTATGTACATTCCCCAAGATGCAATACATTGGTCCAGGTGTAATATTTGTCTTGGCAACAGACCCAACAATTTGGAAAATTTCCTTCCATAGCTCAGCAATCAAAGGGCGAAAATCAGCCGAGGCAGCGCCAGCAGAGACCAGAGCTTGCTCGGTCAAATTTAAGTATTTTGGATGGAGTCAGGTATGCCTGGTGAAGAATTTTAAACTGCATTAATTTATCTCTAATGGAGATTAAATATTCGACAGGTTTAATCCAGACATCTTCCCAATCTTCATCATCAAGGTCAGGTATAAATTTAAGCCAGGGCCGCTTATAAGTAGCTATGTGGGGTTCAGTTTTCAAGATTATATTTTGGCAAATATCCGAAAGAGCTTTGGTAAGATTTTCATTAGTGATCACGTCCTCTATAGCAGAGGAGATCAGTTCGACCAACTCACGCCCGAACTGCGCTGTAAACGCATGCCTCAGCTGTAAGTACCTGAAAAAATTGTTATTAGGGAGCGAGAAGGTATTTTTGAGAGAATTAAAATCTATAAGATTTCTGGACATAATTATATGCTCTAAATGTGTTATCCCCTTTTTGATCCAAATAATCGGATCAGGTATCATAAAGAAGTGAGGCAGAGATGGGTTGTTCCATAATGGTAGCCTTGGGGAGAACGTGTTGTGGGAAGGAGAATGCCAGGTCTGAACCACACTCCATGCTCGTAACACCACCTTCATATTCAATGTTAAGGGATACGGTGCCCTAGCACCTCGATATACTATTTGAGCTAGTGCCTGATATGATCCTAGCATTGCCGCGTCTAATACCATAGCGGAATTACATTTATCTTGAGCCTGCCACCAGTGGGCAGTAACCAACTGGCTAGCAATAAAATATTTGTACAGGTCTGGGAAAGCAAGGTCCACCTCTGTCCAGGGTCTTTGACGTTTTTTGAGGCTAAGCCTCGCAGTTTTGTTATTATTGATAACCATTTGACCACTGTGCTGCTTATGAAACTTTTCTGTGTGATTCAGAGTCCTCCTTGAAGTTTATTTTGTGTGCTCCTCCACACGCATTGTTCCATGTCCTCGTGTTTGGTAACCATATTTAACTTTCTCCCCTGTTTCTTCAGGAGCCTCTGGAAAGAATGTCGGTGAAGCTGCGGTTCACCTCTCCAAGCGATGGCCTCGCCGGGGTCGGCAGAAGCCGTTCCTTCGCTGGTTTCAGCACGTTACAAGTTCGGCAGAGCTCGTAAGTAGAGAAATGTAATCACCAGCCCTAGACTGTCCCTCAGGCCCGTAAATGTCTCTCAATAAACCGGCTCTGGAAGGCATCATGGTCTGTCTGATTGTTCCTATAGAGCCGGTATAAATTGTCACTATGGAGCGTGAGCTGATGGATGGCGTTCCAGACTAGTAAAGGCTCTTGTTCAGATTACCTTAACGTCTATTTCTGGCTCTCAAATGCTTCTGTGTGACTTCTATAGCACCTTTACAAGGCCACTTAAACCTCTGCTCCTCCCGGGAGTTTATAGGAGATCCCCGAGATTACCATAATGCCGTTATTCCAAACAGACGTGCACTTACCATCCCGACAGCCACATAACTTTGGATTGCGCAAAAATGGTTTCTTGATAGCCTTTAATTTAGAGTAAGCACAGCGCTATCGTAATATGGCAGCAGACGCCATGCAGGAAGCCTGTAAAATCGATCCGTCTGCCGTCTAGCCGGCCTCAGGGAAATTGATGTTAGAGAGGGGACTTGGAAACCGGTGTGAGGAATAATAGAATGGATTCTCCCGGCCGTGTAAGACAAATTACCGAAAACGTCAGATGATGTAGTGTTAGATAGAAACCAGAGCACATAAATAACAGCTCAATCCATATCCATCTTTCTCTACGTCTAAAATACCATGGAGGAAGAAGGATGCTAATAAGTGTTTTCAGAAGATCTCTTTCCTGTTACAGGTTAGCACAGGGCCGGTTCTACGTATAATGGGGCCCCCAGGCAAAATTAACCTGGGAATGCCCCGACAGACCCACCCCCCAGTTTCATTAGGGCCTGCCTAATTCGCCCACCAGGGCCCCTCTGGTCTCCCCCCTTGGGGCCCTGCACAATAACGACTCACCTGTTCCGACTGGCGCACGCACCTCCATATGTCCGTGGCTATGTGCACTCGCCTCATCACCCTCGCAAGGGCGACACATGTTATTATTTATAGGAGAGGCACCTCCATACCGGTGTATCAGAACCCCATACTTGTGTATCATGCCCCATACATGTGTATCAGACAAGCAACTGGTATTGTTTAAAAGGAAATACATATGGCAGCCTCCATATACCTATGACTTCAGATTCCCTTTAACCTTTCATTGGTTATCACAGTATTCGCTCCATGACCCAGATGAGAAATTTAAATCTTGCCACCTAACAGCAGACAGTTTTTAACATCTCCAGTCCAGTTTCCTGTATGGCTAAAGCCTTGTACACATGCAAAAGTCATCTGAAATGTCCGAAGAACAGATATCACCGTATTAGACAACAGTCATAGAAAACGTAGCCAAACAATGTAAGACTACAATGACGAGCAACCAGTATCGGGCATTTTGCTTAATCCAATTGGCAGATCTATTCAGGCGACTGTTGAGCAGATATTGTACAATGTCGTTCAAATGGCATTGTCCCAGAGTATGCGCGACATGTCACTTGCACTTTTGCGTGGAGTATTCAAACAACATTCTTGTTTGGATTATCGGTGTGCATGTGGACAACATTGTTGTTTTATTGGGGGAAATGTTGGCACGACATCGCTTGTTTGTGTTCAATGACTTTTATCCAGTGTGTGCATGGACCTTAGAAACACTTTATTAACCAACCATAGTGTGACATACTGTGCTACGCAGTGCATTGCCTTCAACTCATACTGAATTGGACCAGTGCAGTGAGAAAATGTGGTAATAGAAAAGTATCGTTCTCTCCAGGTCGGAGGCCTTCTTTTTTTCTTATCAGAAAAAAGCTGGAGCAAACAATTCCCCCCCTGATGAGGTAGATTACATTGAAGGATGATTCCTGTTGTGCTGTGGGAACTTCTGCGTGCATTCGTGATATGTTATGACGAGAATAGTATTTATCTGGTGTTGCCTAATGTTGGCGACTCCTGATGAAGTAGATAAAAGTAGCATTCAGTGATGTATAGGCTGATTCCTGTCCTGCATGGGAACATTCTGCATTCCGTATGACAGGAGATATTATTGCTGGAGCTGTCCTAGCACAACAGGAATTCCTATATATTGCTACATTGTAGTTATGTGGTCCCAATTGTCTTTGCTTATCAGCTTATCTTTTATATCCCATACACACATGGGCTATTGCTGCTCACTCTTCATCATCAGTCATCTTTGTGCAGTGAGTACTGCCTTAAAGGGAATTTTAACTGAATGAAAAAAATAATTTATCTTACTTGGGGCTTCCACTAGCCCCCTGTAGCCACCCTGTGCCTGTGCCAGGAAAAACCGATCCTCCGTTCCCCCGCAGCAGTTTTGCTTTTGCAGACTGGCCAGTTAATGGCCACTGTGCCTGCACTGCCCTGACCATATGTGTCCTCGATCATGCTCTCGTCACCGGGAGAGTACTGTGCATGTGCAGTAAGAGAAAATACTGCATTGGACATCAGAGCTTGGACCAGGTACTCCAGCACCCAATGCTGAGACACTAAAGTACGCCCCTCCATCCCTTCCACCCCAGCTGTCACACACTGATTGCTATTAAACTTAGAGGCACCCCAGAGCCCCTAACACCTTCATCTCTAGTTATATGGCTTGCAGTCACTGACATGTATCCCCTTTTCTTATTTCTCTCTGTTTCAAACACAATGGGGAATGGTAGCTGAGTGAGTTGTGTGCCCCCCCCCCCCCCCCCCATACATTGCGCCCTGAGGCTGGAGCCTCTGCCTCAGCCCAACTCTGGTGGCCATCGACTGGCCAGTCGACAAAAACAAAACGGACTCGCTGCGGGAGACCGGAGGATCGGTTTGTCCCGGCGCAGGCACAGAGGGGCTGCAGGGGTCTAGTAAAAGCCACAGGTAAGTTAAACTTTTTTTTTTCAGTTAAGGTTTCCTTTAAGGTGGCCATGCATCACGCGATTTTGGCGGCCAGTTGATCAAGAGACAGATCTCTCTCTGATCGAATCTGATCAGAGAGACATCTGTTGGCAGCTATAAACCGCAGGCCAATTACTGATAGATTTCAGCATGAAATCTTTCTGGTATCGGCCTCATGACACTGCCTTGTTGCCTCACCGTCCCCAGCCACTTCCCCAGCCCCCTCCCCCTCCCCCCCACCAACTTTAGATTGACTTCCGGTGAATGTGGCCGTACTTTACCTGTCTGATGTCCTCCGAGGCTCTGCTGTGGTGTCCACAATCTTCTTCCTCATTGGTGTCCCACATGGTTGCCAGTGTATTGCATGTGTGATGCGTTTGTGACGTCACACACACCCCAGGTGCAATGCACCTGCTACCACATGGTGCACCAATGAGGAAGAGGAGTTTGGATACTCGGGGGATGGCGTGACTAGAGGCAACTGCATATCCAGTTCCAGAGTTCAAGGCAGATAATAAGGCAACGTATTGGTCAATCAGCCATTCATCACTTTAAAGGACACTTGAAGTGAGAGACATATGGAGGCTGCCATATTTATTTCCTTTTATACAGTACCAAAATATTCTGTGTGTTATTTGCAGGCAGTCCCTCCGGAAAAGCTCCATTAAGTCGAAGCTGTCAGTCCGTTCGGTTCATTCAGAGAAGCCGTACCCATCTCTGCGGAAAGGCTCTGTCAAGCTGGACCCACATCCTCACCAAGTCAGGAAAATAGTCGAAGCTTTAAGGAAAGGACTGAAGTAAGTTGAGCCCTTAATGTAATGCTCTCTGGAATCTGTTGGTATGGTTATGTCTGTTACGTATGCCCCTGAACTTCAGATCTCTGTGAAAACTGTGCAGTTATACATAATATCCATGAATAAGGATGAGGGAGATCAATTTAGCAAAAATCAACATTGTCCCAAAGCATGCGGGGAGCGCGGGCTGCACAGAGGGGGGTAACTCACCTAATCATGGACTCCATGCTGCTCTCCATCTTCCTCACGCTGAAGTTCCAGTTTAGAAGGCGGAAATGTGGTGGAAGATGGAGAGCGGTGTGAACCAGACACAATGTAAAGTCCAAAGAAGATTACCAAGTTAACTTTTCTTTATCCCCTTAGATTTTATCCTCATACAGGCAGGTCTCTCCTTCATAGTGTTTCCAGTACTACTAGGCACGTGTCTTTATTACATCGTTATGTACAATATAAATCAGGCCCTATTTGTATCCAGGTTTCATTACAATCATCTTGGAGGTCGATGGAATACCTGTGGAAACTACTAGTACTTGTACTTTTTTCTTACAAAACACTAGGGTAGCTAATCCCCTAAACTACACCTAGAATAAGGTTGCATGTTACCCCACCATGCAATTCCCCACAAGCTTACATCAAACAAACCCATTAAGCATTAGGGAGGGTACTACTATTGCTTCAAACTACTATACAACTATATACTACTACGCTTCAAACAGATGTCACACCTGATGAATTTCACACGTAGCCTGGATAATGGCAGTGAAAAAAAGAGTGTTAACTTCTCAAACATGGCAGCCCTTTCAGCTATTTTGAAACTAGTAGCTGCAAATAGCTGAAAGGGCTGCCATGTTTGAAAAGTTAAACCCCCTGCTCTTTGTTTCACTGCCATTATCCAGGCTAGGTGTGAGATTCATCAGGTGTGACTTATCTGTTTGAAGCATAGTAAGTAAAGGCACGTCTGATTTTATGCCCGATTGTCGTTCAAACCGGATGTTTGAATGACTTGTCATTCAAACAAAAAGTTGTTCAGACTCCTTGTACACACAGATGACAAAATGTTTGAAATGGTAATTATAGCCAATTTACATTTTGTTTGAATGTTCAATGGACTGGATAGAATAATGGACCAGATCAAATGACTGATCACACGACTTGTTGTTTGAATGTCTATTAGGGCCCTTTTACACTTAATCAGTTGCTCTTAGTTATAACTGAAAGAAAACTGATTTTCAAAGTAATGCCCATGTTATCCTATGGCACCTTTCACACTTAAAGAGAAACTCCAAATTAGAATTGAACTTTATCCCAATCAGTAGCTGATACCCCCTTTTACATGAGAAATATAATGATTTTCACAAACCGACCATCAGGGGGCGCTGTATGACTGATATTGTGCTGAAACCCCTCCCACAAGAAACTCTGAGTACCGCAGTACTCTGGGCAAACTGCCACAATGTAACAATGTTCACAGACAGGAATTAGCTGTTTACAGCTGTCTCTAACAGCCAAAACAGCTAGGAGCAGCTACATAACCTGCCCACAGTAAAAATGTCACCATGTAATACATGTCAGAATGTGAATCTGGGAGAGGAAAGATTTTACAATGAGCAAACACTGACTAAATCATTTATACATAATTATGGTAAAAAATGAAGCACTTTTTTTACTACATTATTTTCACTGGAGTTCCACTTTAACGCGTTTTAACTGAAACGTTTTTCACAATGCACTGTTATGGAAAAAACGCGTACTAACGCACACCAACTGATTAAGAGTAAAAGGGCCCTGAGTGTCAAACTAATAAACTTTCAAACAACAAGTCGTTTTTACACATGTACGAACCTAACTGTCCTTTGAATGACAGTTAGTCCACGGATCCGCCAAGCGGATCAGTCAAAACTGCTGCTATCAGTGTAACGATCGTTTGTACACGAGCCAAACTGTCACCGAAATGACCGGTTTGAATGACAAGTCGATCAGAAATATCAGAAGTGTGTACGTACCTTTAGACTCATCACCCTCCCTAATGCTTAATAGGTTTGTTTGATTTAAGCTTGTGGGTAATTAGGTGAGTTCTTATCTTCTTTCCATCATCTGTTGCTTGAGCCCAGTGGACAGAAGGAGGAAGTAGAGGGATTCTGCCTATAATTAACCCTTAAATGTAAAAAAAGGGTTTTGCCAGGCCAGAGTTACAGGCCATCAGCTTCAACAAATATCCTACATAGCAAGAGTTCCTTGAAGCATTCAGAAATAAGGCTATAAATTCCTTTGAGTCAGGAAAGTGATTTAGAAAAATCCCCAAACAAGAGAATCTCAATCTTCCCACTGTCAAGAACATTATCGTCCAGTGGAGAAGATTCCAAATAAAGGCCAACTTTCCCAATTCATCCCAGCAAGTTCAGCATGAGAACAGAGCATAACATGCTGAAATAAGTCTCTCAGAGAACCTCAGACTAGTTTGGAAAATATAGAAGCTCAACTGTAAGTAGGCCTTGTAGCATGACAGTGACTCTGAACACTGGAGTAGGTCCACCAAAGAGAGGCAAAGGAAAAACAAAAACCGGAGCATACTGTAAGGGACTAAATGCCCTAATGTAAGTATGATGTGAGATAAATTGATGAGCACAAATTTGGCATAATTGTAATTTTGCATTGTAATTTGCATTTACAATGCAAAATCGTAATGAGAAATTTAGGGTAAAGTCGATTTAATTGCGTTTGTAAGAGTACGTAATTAAGAACTATAATTTCGCAACTTTGCACATTTTTGCATAATTTTGTGCAGACTTTTGCAGTAAATTGCAAAGCCCCTCCATAGATGATGATATCATCACCAAAATGTCTTAGTATGTTAAGGGGAATTTTTCAAAAGGACCTTGTAGTGTTTGAGAAAATGGATTTTGAAAATGCAAAGGAAAAATGTTCTTTAAAAAAACATTTTTCCTTTGTAAATTAAAATCCATGATCTCAAAAACTTCAAGGTCTTTTTGAAAAATGATGATTTTGATGATGATGGCTTGTATGGGGGCTTTGCTATTAATGTCCAAATCGTAATTACGTATGGCCCTCATTGCGAAAAATGTATGCAAAATGTAATTAGTGTAACGATCGGTGTCAGCACACAGAGTGAATCTGATTATTGGTGATCTGCAGAATCACCAAGAATACAGATATAGTACTAACCTCTGGATACCTGTATATATCGTGAGTGTTTGGTGCAACAATATTTACTTTGAGTAATCCACCCGATGAGCAGGTGATCCTTGGCAGTGTGGGCAACACTGCTCTTTTGAGAAGCACGAGAACCTTCCAGCAGCCTGAGATCTTCCAAGGGGTGGAGTCTCAGGCTGAAGGTAGGAAGGACCAGTGAGTGAGTGACACCTGAAGGTGGATGTCACTAGCTGATCTGGAGACTCCTAAAGGAGAGAGATAGCTCTCGAGGTCGGGCAAGCCAGGTCGGCAACACACAGACAGACAAAGTACAAAGACAGAAGGCTGATTCGGTATCCAAGGCAGGCAGGGTTGGCAACGGAAGATCAGATATGCGTGGTACCGAATTAGTGAGCGGAGAGGTAGTCAGGAAAGCAATAGGTCATAACAGATATCAAACAATGCCTAGTCTTGGGTGTGAGGTCCGTGGTCTCTACACCCTGGAACTAGTCTGATGCATAACAGAATGATACACAAGTTCCCTGATCTTGGGTGTGAGGTCCGTGGTCTCTACACCCTGGAACTAGTCTGAAGTATAACACAATAATAACACAGTAGTAATCTGGCTCAGTGTGAATTCCCAGGTCCTCCTGGTTCAAACACACTGTTGGATCTGACTAAGGTCTGAGTGCTTCCACGTAGTGTTCGCAACGGCAGACAATTTGTGACTGTCCAGCATTAACTATATATAGAGTAGCGCTCTCTGGCGCCACCCCTAAGTGATAGACCAATAGCCACTAGCTCTGAGGTCAGCTGACCAGCCTGGTCAGCTGATCCCCCCCTTGGCCATCATAAAAGCTCTGCCTCTCAGCGCGCGCGCGAGCGTATTCCTGAATCTGTGTGAACTAACAGACCCAGCCACACCAGACGCATGCTGCTGCGTACAAACCGCAGCACTGGACGCGGAACCAGCCGCCTTGTTATCAGTACACGCGGCGGCCTTTCCGCGTTCTCTCACAGTACCAGACACATGCTTCTGTGTGCAAACCGCCATGCTGGACGCGGAATTAGCCGCCTTGCTGTCAGCACACGCGGCGGCTTTTCCGCGTTCTCTCACAATTAGTAGATTAGGATGATCACTAATAAGTTGGTTTGAAACAGGACTTCAACCTTCCCACATGTCACAGCTGAGAATGGGGAGAAATTTTGCTCTCCCACTTTTCTTTGTGGCAACATCATTTATATATACAAGCAACAATAAAATCCTGACTTGCCCATATATTTTTAAGAAGAAGGTTTGCAAGCTGTACTTTCATTTCTTATTATTTTCTGTCATACTATATGGTATGATTTATCCATTTGGACGTAAGCATTTGTATATGTTTTAGTGGGTTGGGATCCCCGTTACACGGCTGATCCGTGGTGATTACACACAGTTGGGCATCAGCCATTACATCCTACAGCTCTTCGGAATGGCTGACATGTTTGAGCAGTAGAGGGAGGACAGGTAATCTTTATGAAATGTTATTTATGCTATGCACGCTATTTCAGATAGTTAATGAGTGGGGCCCGTGCAGGAATCTCGGCTCAGTCCACATGGGGTAGCGTTAGGTTTCCACGGGGGTGCCTCTCTGATTGACCTGTGCAATTTTGCTTTCAGCTTGCAGCTCTGGTCTACCAGAAACAGGTGTGAGAGAGATGTGCACTTTTTTATACGGAGGACTCAAATACTATTCCAATCCATCCTGAGGTTAATGCATCACATATGGAGCAAGTAGTAGTTGTGTCCCTGCAGAAAAACATTCTACCAAAATTGTTTTCTTCTTTTACTTAGGACAAGTTAAAGCAGACCTGAACTCAGAACTTCCTCTCTGCTCTAAAAAATAAGCAACAGCATAATAACCTTTAACCACTTCAGGACCACAGTGCTAAACCCCTCTAAAGACCAGGCTATTTTTTGCTAAAAGGGCAACTTCAGCTTTAAGGCCAAGCTGCAGGGCCGCACAGCACAGCACACGGGAGATCCCCTACCCCTTTTCCCCCAACCAACAGAGCTCTCTGTTGGTGGGGTCTGATCGCCCCCCCCCCCCCCCCCAGCTGCACGCGCGCGCGATCTCCTTCAGTAGCCCGCTCCAGGACCTGATGCCAATTGGCGTTATGCGATCTTGGGGCTGCCGCCGCAGCCACGCCCATTGCCATGGAGCAGTCTTAGAGTAGTTAAACAAAAAACATTTCTTTGTTACAGCTGATACAAATCCTGCAATAAATCTGCAGTGTGTCTACTTTCTGCATTCATGGAAGCAGACATAGGGTTAACATCCTGTATTTACAAATTAGCTGCTTTGCAAGGCAGGCAGCTTACACAGCTGAGAGATCAGATTACAACTTGTGATTAGTCACAGATGAGGGGGAATTCAGACAGGCTAAACTCTCTACATACATACAGGGTGCATTTCTCTATGGTTTCCTTCTGTCCTGTGCAAGAGTTCAGGACCACTTTAAGATGGGCTTCGGTAGCATGGCTGGCAGCAGCTTAGCAGATGCTTAATGCTTTATTGCTACTGAGCAGAAAGAGGTTCAGCATTACTATGTAATCAGCTACTGGCGCTTTGTCATGGTGTTGCATTTTGAGCCCCTAGTTAGCACAGAACCGCTACATATAGGGTCCAAGACGAGAGGAGGGAATCCACTGCAGCAATTACTCAAACAGCATGAAAAACTATCTCTGTAGTTCAAAAAACCCTTTGAATGGAATGGTTATGGTACCCATACACAGTACAATAAAAACGTTTAATTTTTCCCATTTTTCCAACCAAAACTATCAAATTGAATGAAAGTTGAAAAGAATCTTTTTTTTTTTTTTTTTTGATCAAGGGACAAACGATAATCCCTTTTTTTCTATAAAAATCCGATCAGACATGTTGAAAAAAATCTTTATATTCGATCTAACGGAATAATCGAACAAAATGATCGAAATAAAAAAAAAATGAAAAATTGTACCATGTATGGGCACCTTTATTGATCACTTTCAAACGACACTTTTGTTGCCCATCAAAAATGCTGCGTTTTCTTCCCATATGACCTAGCCCTTATTTATGTAGCATCCACCAACATATTCTGTGTGTATACATAGATATATACAGAGAAATCCTTCCTGGTCTATCTCTTCTTCTCTGAGGATGTCATGTGCAGTGCTGCTCAGATCAGATCCGGGAGATCCGGGGGGTGTCAATCTTACCTGTCTGACGTCTTCTTCGCCCATCCCTCGGCGCCTCCCACGATGCGCTCTAGCGCGTCCCGTGATTACAAACCCTTCCTCCTTCAACCCGGAAGGAGGAAGTGTTTGTAGTCACATGATACGCATGGGGCTTGCACTCTCTTGCAGGCAGGCACTTATCTGTTTTTAAGTAGCGGTTTTAATTTCCTTGCCATGTACTAATTTAATTCATTTTTGATTAGCTGCTCCCACTTAACAGCCTTGCTTTTGGTGTATATGCAAAGCTTCTGTTTGGGTTCAAGGTGCGTTTTCAGTTTCGGGGGGGCTCAGCGCACCTCTGATTGTAGGCCATTCGGAAGCGGCCTGGTGATGCGCTGATCCACCTTTTGCGCAATTTTCAATTTTCGATTTTACTTGGTAGCGCACCCAGGCTATGCATATGCATTAGTTAGGATTTAGTTAGTGTTAGGTCCCCTCCCATGTGAGGATGACTTCTCCGCAGTGGGAGGGACGAGTACTTAACAAGTTGCATGCAAGCTGTTACAGGAAACCAACATCCTCCAGTGGTAGACAGGTTATGTGTATGCTAGGTGTGTATTTTATCCCACAAGTGGGGCTTGCACTTTCTTGCAGGTAGGCACTTACAGTATCTGTTTTTAAGTAGCGCTGTTCATTTCCTTGCCATGTACAATCCTAATAAGATGCCAAGATATATTAAATCACACATAATACCCCCAATGTCCGTATTCCTCATATGGACTTGAAATTCCCGCCCCCCGTCTGAAATTAGGCCTGGGCAATTTTTTTATTTCCTAAAGATAGGTGCAAAGGATGCTGAGGGATTGATGCCATAACTTTACCTCCCATGTCCTGCTTCCAGTGACAACAACCGCTGTGAAAAGAGATGTGATCTAATCCAGGCAGGCAGACAAGACATCTGAAATAAGAATTACAGGTATAGCAAACAGACATGATAAGAAAGGCTGCAGCTGTTCTGCTGTGTCTCCTCTCTCCTACGCACTGTGAAAAGAGATGTAATTTGATCCAGTCAGGCAGAGAGCAAGGGAGGGAGGGGCAGGGGAGGGCACCAGGCTGGAGGGGAGGACACAGTGCTGAGGGTGTACTTGCAAGGCATCAGTATGGGGAGAACGATGGAGGTGCTACTACAGATATAAATGTGAGTCTGTTCTATCCACTACAATGTATCAGATTTAGTCAATTTTATATGTTCATCTAACTGTACACAGTACATAGACACATATATGTATTGACAACTTTTTTTGGGCTGTAGGTAGTCTTTAAGGCAAGTGATTGATTATATAGCAAGGTTACTTGTTATGGTTATGCTGCATTGTTGTCATTTTAAATCTATTTTGCTACCATCAAA
The DNA here is from genome assembly GCF_040937935.1 of Hyperolius riggenbachi. Taxonomy (NCBI): domain Eukaryota; kingdom Metazoa; phylum Chordata; class Amphibia; order Anura; family Hyperoliidae; genus Hyperolius; species Hyperolius riggenbachi. The sequence continues at coordinate 192,924,228 of NC_090657.1, forward strand.
AGCTATTATTAAACTTTGAAGTTCCCAAAAAGTATTGTGTTGTGTTCCGTCTTGGAGGGAAGTGTTGTTTGCGGACGTGTTTATGATGATGGCAGATGAGTTTATGAGAGTTAAAAGCATCAGTGTTGTGCTGTTTAATGAAGGCTGTCTCTGGATAGAGTGTGTGGGCTCATAACTCCTCATTAATTCACAGTCTGCCCTCTGGATCAGATAAGGAATGGAAAATTTTGTGGATGGAAAGGCTGTTAGGGAATGAAGCCACCGCGTTCTTTCATGTTAGGAATCCTCTGTTTGTACCCCATTCTCGGTCAGGCCATGCATAGATCGCTATTCTCTCTGCAGTTCTGTCTCTGCAGGCTGTCATTTCTGCCTATAAACAGGATATGTCCGATAGACCTCATAATCATCAGTCATCAGACAGCTTGTATTGGGACACAGTTCAGCTTTGCATGTGGCCCAAAATCGTCCAATATGCCCAATTCAAACGAAAATGAGTTGTTTATAGTGATTTGAAATTACACTTTAAAACAGATCTAACAGTGAAGCTGTATTTGCTTACAACTGTTTTTTGTTATTTAAAGTGTACCAGAGATGTTTAAATAAGCAGCTTTTAGACTTACCTGGGGTTTCCTCCAGCCCCATGTCGGCCGTGGGCTCCATTGCTATGCTCCTGGGCCCCTCCCCTGTGTCCCCCGGTATATAAATCCTGGCTCAGGATAGGGTCAGTACCTATTGAGTAAGAAGTTTAAGGCAAGACTCCCTAACACTGCAGGGTGGCCTCCTGAGCGCGTCCCAGTGGCTGCAGCTCTTGAGCGCTTTGAGTCAGACAGGAGAAAAGCGCTATACAAATGTTTGGCTGCGACTGAGATATATAATCCAATAATCCAGTCGTGGTTCCTCTGTCACGCTCCTGTGGCCTGGGCAGTTCTGCGCCCATGCAGTAGTCGCTGCACAAGCGCAGAACGCTCCCATCACGGTGAACCACGAGTGGCCACTACTGAGATATGTACTGGGGGACACAGCAGAGAATCAGAGGGGCCACGGAGAATGGTGATGGAGCCCATGGCCAGCATGGGGCTGGAGGAGGGCCCAAGTAAGTATAAAATCTGCTTATTTAAATATCTCTGGTTTCCTTTAAAAGAAGAGTCTACGAAGAGTCATTGAATTGGACAGTCAGTAGGTATAAGTTTTGTAAATCATACCTTTAAAAAAAACATACTGTATGTTCCTGCATATAAGCCAACCCACATATAAGCCAAGATACCCACTTTTTCCTCCGCAGTAGCCATATCTGTCCCCAGTACTGTACAAGTCATCCACTCTCCCCATAGCCAGATGTTCCCCAAGGATGATAAAGCTGTGTCTCAATACGCCACTAGATGGCGTCATAGACATGAGACTCAGCGATTGCCACATAGGAAGAATCCCCGATCATTGAGCAACTGACAATGCTGCTTGCACACTCTGCTCCACAAGCCAGAGGACACAGGTAGTCTAGAGCTGCGCATTCTGCACACCATGTTGGTGGGATGTGGGGCACTGACACAGCAGGGAGCCAGCTGGCAAGAGCAGGATCACTAGTGCACGATCCTCATGCTCCTCTGCCAGTAACAAAACCTGCTCCACCATCCGTTGTGCTGTACTGACTTGCATATAAGCCAAGGGGGCAACTTTTCAGCACACTTTTTTGTATTGAAAATTTGGGCTTATACACGAGTATATAAGGTACTGCAGAAAAGACCAGCCCCAAGTTTTAAACCCGCTCTAGCCAGATGGCTGACTCCATTATTTGAATGAGTCAAGAGATGAGCAGAGGAACACATTAGTAGCATAGGGGGGGATAAATTAGTAGCATAGCTTTAATAACTGGGGTGATATCTTTAAACACAATGCAGTCCACAACAGATGCTGTTAACACCCAAGATTGTGTTAAAGTCAAATGTCAACTATGCTCTAGTCCAGTGATGCCCAACTCCAGCCCTCGAGGGCCATATCCATGCCAGTGTTTAGGATGGACAGAGAAATCGCAAATGTGTTCTGCTTAGGGATCCACACCTTTCCTAATTCAGTCCCATGAATAAAATTGAGCTGTGCCAAATATGTGTGAGGATCTTGGCCCTTGAGGACTGGAGTTGGGCATGCCTGCTCTACTCTAAAATGTTAAACACAGTATAAGAACTAATGGGTAATGGTTAAAAATGACTGGTATGAAGTTACTAGAAGAGTCCATTAATCAAACTTCAACTTAACTTGGAAGTTGAATGAATGAAGTGTGATTGTAATGCATACACAGGATTAGCAGACAGCAATCTGTGACCTGTGTTGTGGCTGGCTTGCAAATAACAGAAATATCTCTGGCTAATTTTGCAGCGAGTACCTTGAAGAACATCAAACCCAGCTGGATTTCCTGGCCGGCCAGCAGAAGGACATAAAACGCAACTCCAGACTGGTAAGCCTATTAGATCTGCCTACAATGTATACAACCTTCCGACTGCCTCACACAGACAGCACCAATCATCACCACAGTCAGTGCCTCAATTTAATGTCAATGCCAAAGCACAGAAGAAATACGGGATGTGTAGGAGACAATGGCCTCAATTCACTAAGCTTTATCAAACACTTTATCAAATGTTTGATAATTTAGCTCAATAAATCTATAACTAAGTTGTTATAGATTTATTGAATGTTTTATCGATAAAACATTCAATAAATATATAACACCTTAGTATATTCAAAATTAGATTTTACCCATGAGCTAAATTATCAAACGTTTCATAAAGTGTTTGATGAAGCTTAATTGAGGCCAATACGGGAACTGTCATTGCTGAACTGTGTGGAAAAGGGCAGCCAGGGCATGTATTGGGACTAGTATTGTTTCTTATTGAGAACTGGATAACTTCAGTATATACGGTGACACAACTCAGAACAGATAGTCAGTGGGATCGTTTCTTCAGTCTTATAAATGAATGGTAAGTGTGTTCTCCCCTTGGCAGAGCTGTATGTTTTGTTTTACTCACCCATGTGTGCTGGTATATTATGTGAGCGCCTGTAAAATCCCCCAAAGGGACCAGTTAGCACTTAGCAGAAAGCTTCTCCTCAGCTTGTCAAGGGAAAGCGTTTTTGGTTTTCTCTCACCTCATTCTCCATCTGAAATGCCGTCCTGTTATTGGATACTTGACACACAATCTTTGTTTATGTTGCTTTACATTGATCTGTTCTTATACCCCACTGATCTGTTATTTTTGTTTTTGCATTTTTTAGGGTTATTTCTATGATCTAGATAAGGTATGTGTCCTCTCTTCATCATTTTGTGTCCCTGTGTTTCTGAATCTACATTCCAGGTTATTGATTTTTTTAAATATTATATTTTTAAAGGAAATTCGTTTAATTGAAAGGCACATTCGGAAGCTGGAATTCCACATCAGCAAAGTAAGTGCGTTTATAAAACAGTCATTTTGTTATCAGAAAGGTTTATGTATAGTCATCTTCCCTTTTGTGTGGACTACGGTACATAGAGGTTTGCCGTAATGTATGCTGGTTGTGAAAAGAGAGAGAGCTTTAATTATTCACTTTGGCTTTCTCATTGGTAAGTTGGATAAAGATGTCAGCAATGGTGAGAAGAGATCGATAGACTTACATGGCTCAAACTTTATTTACTTCCATCTCAAAAACAATTATTAAATACATCACGTATTCACGTGAGGCTACTAACGTTTTTGAACATACTTGATTTGTATCCCATCTTGACTACTGTAATTTACTTTGTAGTCTACTAAAAACCAGACTGGCACATCTCCAGTCCTTACTGAGCTTTGCGCAGTGGCGTAGCGGGGCAAGGGGGAGCACATGTCCCAGGGCGCAGCACTGTAAGGGAGCGCAGAGCATGGCCACCGCTTTCCCAAGTGAGTGAGAGGCAGCTCGCTGGCTGCCCAAAGTACCCCTGCTTCTCTCCCTCCCTCTGTAGAGGAGTAAAAAAGTGTTAACAGCAGCAGAACAAGGGGGGCACATCTGGCTAACTATAGGGGGTACATCTGGCTATCTAAATGAGGGGAAGGGAGGCACATCTGGCTATCTAAAGGGGGGCACATCTGGCTATCTAAACCGCATTTGTACATTTGGCTCCACCCACGACCACACCCACATTCTGATGCGTGGCCATGCCCAATTTGTCCAGAGGGGGGCGCAAAAACTGTCTTTGTCCCGTGTGACTTTGCGTCCTTCTCATCCACCTCTCCTCCTGCTTCTCTGATGCAGCCCCTCCTTGCCAATCACTCCATTGGCTATCTATTACTCAAAGGATCCAGTTTAAACTCCTCATCCTATCATACAAAGCTCTACATAAATTGTCACTGCCTTTTATTTTCCTCCTTAATCACCATATACCAGTCCACAAGGAACCTTCACACCTCCCAGGAGACCCTCTTGTCCTCTAGCTTAGTCATCTTCTCTCACTCCCGCATCTAGGACTTCTCACAAGCATTACCTCTCCTTTGGAAAGTTTTCTCACAGCTGGAAACCTTCAAATGTACTCTGAGAAGAACACAGCTATTCAGCTAAACCTATAATTTGCTAAAGGTAGCATTGGAAGTTCATTGCCTTGAATGTCTCATGTATCTATGCTCCCCACTATTTGTACTGTATACAGTGCTACAGAAGATGGCACTATAGAAATAATAATAATAGTGTATAGGCGCAATACCTGAGGAAGTGGGCCAGACACATGAAACACATTGTGCCAATAAAACTTTTGAAACGTCCAACTTTCAAATCCAATACAATTGAGGGAAAGCTCTAATTACCTTGTATAATACATATCTATTACTATAAATGACCCTGGGCACCTCCTAAAGTGTTTATACCTTACATTGTAAGAGATGGACAGTACGGCTCAAACATTTGTAGGAGCTCATACAAGGATGTGGCATTTGCGAAACTGGTTAAACTCAGTTTCAAATAACATTTGGGGGGGTAATGTACTTAGAATTTTTTTTTCCGGGGGGGGGGGGGAGAATAGTTCTGGCTCTCCATATCTTCATTTAGTGCTCCATAACACCTCTGTTAATAGCCCGACCGATATCCAATCCACACCCTGCACGGACTGAACTAGCTGTCTGCAAGCTGGATTACGGGTTGGTTCAGACAGGTGTCTGAACCGGCAGCCTGGCGTCTCATTTCAAATGCTTTTCTGCAAGCTTGCATAATAAACAGCCTAGGATAAGACTCAATGGGAGGGGGGGGGGGGGGTACATTAGGGCTGCACGATTTTAGGTAAAAATTGAAATTGCGATTTTTCTCTCAAAAATTGCGATTTCTATTTTTTCACGATTTTTTTTCAAATCGCTTTGGCACTAAATTCACTATGCCCCCAGTATAGTTTATCCAGATACTGCGGGCAGACGATTGCTTTAAGAGAAACTCCGACCAAGAATTGAACTTTATCCCAATCAGTAGCTGATACCCCATCACAAATGGATCATCAGGGGGCTCTATATGGCTGATATTGTGGTGAAACCCCCTCCCACAAGAACAAGAAAAGAACGTACTCTTGGCAGTTTCCGGTCTGTGAACCTTGCTGCATTGTGGGAAATAGCTGTTACAGCTGTTTCCAACTGCCAAAAAACATGCAGCAGCTACTGTCAGCAGTGTTCACTGGAGTTCCTTTTTAAGAGCCGGGCAGCGGGGGCGGTTCATGTGAGGAAGCAGTGAATATGTATTGTGGTTAATGAGCGGGGGGGGGGGGGGGGGGGTGGAGGGGGCGGGTCCACTCGAGCGAGCGGCACACACAGCTTTACCAATACCAATCGCTGGATAGCGATGGAATGACGGTAGCGATAGGCGGAGCTGTACAGAGCGTACAGCTCCGCCTACCGCTGCCGTCATTCCGTCGTTATCCAGCGATTGGTAAAGCTGTGTGCTGCTCGCTCGAGTGGACCCGCCCCCCCGCTCATTAACCACAATACATATTCACTGCTTCTGGCGGCTCTGGCCAATCGGCGCACAGCGGAAGGCGGGCCAGACAAGCGTGCAGGCAGCGGGCGGGCAGGCACTCAGCAAAAACCGAGGATACTGACGATCACCAGATCGTCTTGGCACGAACCGCGGTTTCGGTTTTGAACCGAAAAACAGTGCAGCCCTAGACTACATATCAATATATATAAGCTATAGGAAGTGTTTCTGATGCTGATACTAGGATAATTACTGTAAAATTGGGTGTCCTGGATCATTTACTGCATTCCACTATATGCCATTACGGCTTTTCTTTAAATTGACCACATTCCTCAACACCTGTCTTTTTTTCTTCTCCCTTTTAAGTAACAGTAGGAGGAGCATAAATAATCTGGTTTTTAGATGATATAGACACGTGTAGCCTATAAACAAAGCATACAGGTGGCTCATATAATGTTTAAGAGCCATAACACCGCATAACTGAGATGTTTTAAGCCCATATGCACCAGCAGAAGACTGTACTCTACCATGGTCTGTACAGTGACACATCCAGTGAGTAAAAAACCCTCCAATAATAGCTAGGTCCTGGTATATTCAGGATGCCCTATGCACAAGAAGGATAACCACATCAAAGAGGCTTCTGGTTCCTCTCCGCTGACTCCTGGATTCCAGATTCTGCCCAAAGTAATTGCAATTCCTGGTAATAATGGTGCATGGGCCATTATCTGCCCTTTAAAGGACTCTTGAAATGAAAGGGATATGGAGGCTTCCATATTTATTTCCTTTTAAACCATACCAGTTGTCTGGCACTCCTGCTGATCTTCCTGGTCTGTAGTGTCTGAACCACACACCTGAAACAAGCAAGCACAAAATTCAGTCAATGTTGAGTGAAACACCTGATCTGCATGCTTGTTCAGGGTCTATGGCTAAAAATATAAGAGGAAAAGGATTAGCAGAACAGTCAGGCATTGTTGAAAAGAAAAGAAATATGGCAGCCTCCATATCCCTCTCACTTAAAGTGTACTTTAAAGTAAACCAGAGCTGTAAAAAAATAGATTTGATACTCACCTGCAGCTTCCTCCTGCAGCATAAACCCACGCCGTCCTCCTGCGGTCTGCCGTTCAGCCGCGATCAGCCCGGGTAACTGCCTCAGTCGCAGGTCTGCGCATGCGCAGAAGACCCAGACTGGACCCGACTGAGCCTATTACCAGGGCTGATTGCGGCTGAATGGCAGACTGCTGGATGACGGCGTGTGACTCAGACGGGTTTATGCTGCGTGTGATCGCGTTTGATATGCTGGCGTGTCATATGACAATGTGCATGCGATGCCATTACCATGGAGATGCGACGCAGGAAGCAGCGAGTGCGTAAGTATTAACCCCTACTAATCGCCCGCTCGCAACTCTGCACGGAGGGGGTAGGAGGATAATGCGGCACGCAGTTCGCACAATGTGGCCTGGGCCGCGTAAAGTTTGCCCAGGCCGGTGTTAGAGGTACTCTTTAGCAGCATAGACAAGTCTTTTGCTGGAAATGCACATAATTAGTGGCTGTCACATCTGGAAGACAGATGTCATCCTCCCTCCTTCACACATTCTTTACATACATGTGCCATGACTAAACACATTTCTTCCATTTTATTGAATAGTTAAGTTTAACCAAACCTAGGGGGTGATGCAGATCAATCTATTGTAACAACATGTGACAGATGAGTTTCGGGTACCAGTCGCCAATCCCATGTACTTCTTATGGAATTTCGGTTGTTATAGTTTAAGTTCAAAAACCTCATTGTGAAACAAGAAATAAAGACAATTTTAAGTTACTGTATTAGGAGTTTTGGTCACAAAGTTTGTGTGGAGCTCCTGCTGTAACCACAGAAACATGCTGATAGGATGATTGGTATCCAACCAGTTTGGCCGTACTTTGAGGTGATCAGATACACCTTTGCAAAACAGTTTTTTTTTGTACCCTCTAAAGCTTTGCAAATTATCTCATATAATGACATAACTGGGCACTCCGGTCTCCTCCCACATCCCAAAAACATACTGATAAGTTACTAGTTATAGAGAAGCAAAGAATGGCACTGGAAGCCGCAGCTGGGATATGTGTAGGCTGCTCTGGCTTTATGTACCACCAAAAAAGTGCACTTAATGAAACAGTTCATCTGAATGAAGAAGCAGGAATGAGGCACAGTTAGGCTAGGTCCACACTAGACACAGTTGCAGGACGGACACTGCAGTCCGGATCAGGGGAAGATTAGGGGAAGTACCACCGTACTGCAAACTGATGAAAGTGCATCAGTTTTGCATCAGTTTCCGTTCAGTTTTTCCCTGACAGAAAACGTCTCTATCATTAGGAAGGAGTGGGAGGTTTTTTTTGGGCCAATCATAAAGCTCAGGCTATCCGTTTTCACATCAGTTTTTTGCCTGTGGAGCTGGAGTTGCGTTTTCTCATTGCTTTTCACTACCCCTGCGTGTATCCGTGGTCCTGATCCGTTGCGTGAAAATGCAGCAGGTCCGGACCTTCCGTTCAGGTTTTGAAAACGGATCCCCGCAAACGCAGACGGATCCGTTTTTTACTTGGGTAAGGCTGGCTGCTATTTTGAACATTAGTATCCGGGACTCCATTTTCATCAGGTTTGAAAAACGCAGCCACGGATACGTTTCCGGACCTAGTGTGGACCAGGTCTTAATGTTATTGGTACCTTTTAAAGATGCATCAGTGATTAAAAGGTACCAATAGCATTAACTGTGCCTCATTCCCTCGTCTTCATTCAGATATACTGATAAGTAAATTGGCTTCCCCTGAAAGTGGCTCTACTCTACGTATGACTGGTAGGGATAAGATTGTGGGCCTCTCTGAGGGACATTTAGTGACAAGACTATATAAGTCAGCGCCATATAAATACTAAATAATAATAATGTACATACCATACATTCATGACAGGGGCGTAACTAGAGAAGAGCAGCCCCTGCGCCTGCAGGGGGCCCAGAGCTGTGAGGGGTTCCCAACTTCTACTTCACTACCTCCAATACAGGATTCCATCCTGCAGATCAGGTGTATTTGTGGCTACACTTGTTATGGGTGTGAAGATTATGATGTCCACACTCGTTTTATGACACTTGAAAGATCGGCCCTCAGGCTGTGAGGATCACCAGGGGAAAAGATTTGTATTATTATTATTATTGATTTATAAAGCGCTAACATATTCTGTGGCGCTGTACAAAGTAACAAACAAACATGGGGTACATAATAATACAGACAAATGGAATACACCAATATACAAGATACATACCGTATATACTCACAAGCAAGCCGACCCGCATGTAAGCCGACCCCCCAACTTTCACCTGAAAAAAACAGGGAAAAATGATTGACCCCCATATAAGCCGGGGGTAGGAAATGCTGGCCGCCTTATTCCCCTAGTGTGTCCCAGTATAGCTAGTATAGTGCCCAGTATCGCTAGTATAGTGCCCAGTATAGCTAGTATAGTGCTCAGTATAGCTAGTAAAGTGCCCCAGTTTAGCTAGTATAGTGCTCAGTATAGCTAGTATAGTGCTCAGTATAGCTAGTATAGTGCTCAGTATAGCTAGTATAGTGCCCAGTATAGCTAGTATAGTGCCCAGTATAGGTAGTATAGTGCTCGGTATAGCTAGTATAGTGCCCAGTATCGCTAGTATAGTGCTCAGTATAGCTAGTATAGTGCTCAGTATAGCTAGTGAAGTGCCCCAGTTTAGTTAGTATAGTGTTCAGTTTAGCTAGTATAGTGCTCAGTTTAGCTAGTATAGTGCTCAGTATAGCTAGCATAGTGCCCCAGTATAGCTAGCATAGTGCCCCAATATAGTCAGTATAGTGCTCAGTATAGCTAGTATAGTGCTCAGTATAGCTAGTAAAGTGCCCCAGTTTAGCTAGCATAGTGCTCAGTATAGCTAGTATAGTGCTCAGTATAGCTAGTAAAGTGCCCCAGTTTAGCTAGTATAGTGCTCAGTATAGCTAGTATAGTGCTCAGTATAGTGCTCAGTATAGCTAGTGAAGTGCCCCAGTTTAGCTAGTATAGTGCTCAGTATAGCTAGTGAAGTGCCCCAGTTTAGCTAGTATAGTGCTCAGTTTAGCTAGTATAGTGCTCAGTATAGCTAGCATAGTGCCCCAGTATAGCTAGCATAGTGCCCCAGTATAGTCAGTATAGTGCTCAGTATAGCTAGTAAAGTGCCCCAGTTTAGCTAGTATATTGCTCAGTTTAGCTAGTATAGTGCTCAGTATAGCTAGTATAGTGCTCAGTATAGTGCTCAGTATAGCTAGTGAAGTGCCCCAGTTTAGCTAGTATAGTGCTCAGTATAGTGCTCAGTATAGCTAGTGAAGTGCCCCAGTTTAGCTAGTATAGTGCTCAGTATACCTAGTATAGTGCCCTAGTATAGGTAGTATAGTGCCCCAGTATGGGTAGGTGGGTGGGTAGGTAGCTAGTGCCCCTCCCCGCTCCCCCCGCAGCCGCCGCTGCTATTACCTTAGGCGGCGCCGCTTCCTCTATCCCCGTCCTGCTCCGATAACTAACTACTTCACAGCAGCGCGCCCCTCGCTGCTGTGATGATGGAGGAAACCATAGAGAGCGGCTTCCTGTAGCGGCGATGCCGTTACTATGGGAACCGCTCTCTATGGTTTCCTCCGTCATCACAGCAGCGAGGGGCGCGCTGCTGTGAAGTAGTTAGTTATCGGAGCAGGACGGGGATAGAGGAAGCGGCGCCGCCTAAGGTAATAGCAGCGGCGGCCGCGGGGGGAGCGGAGAGGGGCACCACCTACCCACCCACCTACCCACCCACCTACCCATGACTCGCAAGCAAGCCGACCCCCAACTTTTGGGCCACTTTTGGGGGGTGAAAAATTCGGCTTGCTTGCTAGTATATACGGTAATTAGTGACAAAATACAAAAAAATGATACAAAATACAGAATAATGACAGTGATAAAAGTAACATGATAAAATGTATAATGATTTCCAAGACACAAAAGGGGGAGAGAGCCCTGCCCTTGCGAGCTTACAATCTAAAGGGAATGGAGGGGGGGGAAACAAGAGGAGGGGTAGTATACAACAAATATATAGAGGCTGTGTATTTTAGGATACCTAGTAGGAGTGCAATTTGGTCTTAGAACAAAGGGAAGTGGCCTAAGGTAGCGCATATGCTTGTCGGAACAAATGCGTTTTTAGAGAGCGTTCAAAGAGTAACTGTCGGGCATAAAATCAAAAATAAATTCTTTATTTTTATCTGGTAAACAAGTAATAAGGATGCTAACCAGGCAATCCAAAAGTTAAAATCACTATTACTTTTCTTGTTGATACATTACCATTCCCCAGTTTACCTGACTCTTATTTGGTACACAGAAAATGTGGTACACAAAAGAGAAGTTGCAGGGCATGCTGGGTTGTCATTTTTTGCTTCTCTACTTCCCCTCAGACTTAACTAATGCAGCCTGATTGGCTGAAGCCTCTTTCCCTCCTGTTTTCCCCTCCCACACCTCTTTTCCTCTCTGATTGGCCAAAATCTATCAGGCTGAAACAATGCACTTTCTGTAGTGAAGAGCGGGCAAATCAGGCAGAGGAGACTAAGGGCGGATATTACACCATCAAAATAGCCACAGTAAATATGGAAACTGTGTAGAATAGGATTCTCTACTTTTCCTTTATAAAATTCACAGGAATCATAACGTGGACAGTGCAATACATATGTTATGTAAGTAAAGCAAGTATTTATCTACTTATATATGTTTTTTCTTCCTGAGATAGTATGGCTGACAGCTCCTCTTTAAAGGTAACAAAGGTTGGCGAGTGACGGATGTGTTGTGGGAGGGCATTCCAGAGGAGGGGTGAAGCGCGTGCAACATCTTGTAGATGTGAATGAGAGGAGGTAATTCTAGAGGAGGACAACAGAAGATCATGTGCAGATCTGAGATTGCAATTGGGGTTGTATCTGGAAATGAGAGAGGATATGTACCGGGGAGAGAGATTGTGGAGAGCTTTGTAGGTTAGGGTTAAGAGTTTGAAATGGATCCTCTGGTTAATTGGCAGCCAGTGAAGAGCTTGACAGATAGGGGCAGCAGAGGAGGAACGATAAGAAAGATGAATGAGACAAGCAGGTGAGTTCAGTACCGACTGGAGCGGGGCCAGTCTTTTAGAAGGTAGTCCACAAAGTAGTATGTTGCAGTAGTTCAGATGAGATATTATAAGAGCATGTATTAACATTTTAGTTGTGTCTTGAGTGAGAAAAGGTCGGATGCGGGATATGTTTTTGAGTTGGAGATGGCAGGAGCTGGTTATGGAGTGAACATGAGGAGTAAAAGACAGAGATGAGTCGAATATTACCCCCAAGCACCGTGCTTTGGGAACTGAAGTTATGGGAGTGTTATTAACATTTATTGTTACTTCAGGCAGAGAGGTGGCCAGAGATGGTGGAAAAATGATTAGTTCTGTTTTACTCATATTAAGTTTTAAGAAGCGAGAGGACATGAAGGAGGATATAGCAGACAAGCAGTCAGGAACACATTTGAGGAGGGAGTTGAGGTCTGGGGCCGAGAGGTACAGTTGTGTATCGCCTGCATACAGGTGGTATTGAAACCCGAATGACTTGATTAAGTCACCAAGACTTTGCATGTAGATGGAAAAGAGGAGTGGACCAAGGACAGAGCCTTGAGGAACCCTGACAGACAAAGCATGAGGAGTAGAGATCTGATCTGAGTAGGAGACTGTGAAGGACCTTCAAGAGAGGTAGGAAGATAACCATGTGAGAGCGAGGCCCTTTATTCTTGTGATCACTGGGGGGAAGATGTGAACACTGGGGGGGCCCATCAAAGGTTTGGAGGGGGCCCCATATTGTAGTTATGTAACTAATTAATTACATATAACAACTGCAAGAAATCTGTTATAAATTACAAGATAGGTTATACCTTTATTGACTTGTGAAAGTAAACTAAGAAGATAAATAATCACATCTATCCTACTCCTAAAAAAAAGATTTTTTGAGATCCCTGAGTTTTATGTTTTGTTTACAAACTTAAAAAAGTAGATTTATTGTTTTTTTCCTCTGTCTGTTTCCGTGTCTCAGAGAGCGTAAATATCTGAACTATTGACCTTTATCTATCCCTGCTCTCAGAAGCCCAGTTCTCAGCCAGGAAAGTATTTTGTACATGTAAATCCATATTTTCGAATGACACTATAGTCAGTTGCATGGCACAGGCAGGGAAAGAAGAAAAGGAGCACATCATAGCTGTGTGCATGCTTGTCACTGCACATACACATGTCTATCTCATGTCACATGTTACCAAGGGTCTATTTCCACTGACCCTGAATCCAGGCCGATCTGCAGCGTTTCCCCACATATGAGAGGGGCATGGAAACTATGCCTTTCTCTTCTATGGCTTGCAGAGAAGCAGCAAGGGCCAGTGTGAAACCTTTTGTAGAGGTGACTATCACAATTGCACCCCACAGGAAAGGCCGGATTTATACTTATTGCGCTCCTTAGCCAACATTCTTGTTGCTCCGAGCTTGCAGCCTCCTTTTTTCAAATGCGGCATTCCCATTTCCATGCCCATTGGGCTGCACCCACCCAAGCCATTGTGACCTTTGCTGAAATCTGCTCTGCTCACAGGTAGTCTTTTTCTTGCCCAAAGATTTTATAGGTATTATCTGGAGCAACTTTCATTCCTACACACATAAAATAATAGAGCTCCCCACCTTCTGCACCATGCTCCTCTTCTAAAGCTGAATATTCACCTCAAAACCCATGGAAGATGGATCCAGCGTTGTCCCACGATGACGAGCACTCCTCGATCAATCGTCCTGCCGGCGAGTATAAGCGATGTCACACAACAGGCGTGAACGAGAGTTTAAGCGATCATGGTACTTTTCATGGGAGGTGTTGGAGATCTGAAAGATTTGATCCACTGTGACAGCTGTTATCGCAGCACGTCGTTCGCGTAATTGTGCAACTGTACCCACATCACATCAAATGATTGCATGTCGCTAAGTAAAACACCGTGTAAAAATCGTTGTAAAAATCGAGTAGTGGGTACGGGCTGTAAGTCCCAGCTACCCACCCATGCATTTCCCGCCACATTGTTTACTTGACATCGCACCACACTGACATAACCCTTGTGCCATGGAAATCGCAAGTGGCTAACTGGAACTCAGAACTCAGGAAGTGGTCATGTTGAACGTTTGCTAGTTAATAATTTTGTTTTCTGGTTTTCTTCTTGTAAGTTTTGGTCACATGACATACGCAGAGGCACTGGGTGCATAGTCTCTCCTTAAGGTCCTTGTGAGACCATTCGCAGCATCTGCTCCATCACCAACACAAATATAATCACTTCCTGCCAACAGTATCTCAGCACAGCAGCTGTAACCTTGTAACCTTATTATAGTTATACACAAGTTGTTCCCCTCACAGTACACTGACTTCTCTGTTAGCCAGAAACAAATTGCAGCATTCATACAGTCCTACTTAATACCAGAATATTTTTAGAAATTGGCCGCCTCTTCCTAAACGCCATTGACTAAGCTTTAAGAATGGCTCCTCATTGGTCCCTGCAGCTGAATCAGCACGTGTGACCCCCGAGCGGACTGAATTACTGTGGTTACTGGTCCTCCAGCAGGTCGGTCCATCGCTGGGGCACCGGCTCCTAACAGCACTTCTCTTCCTTATTTTGCTACAAACGTATCAGCTGTTTTTCCTCTACTGTTGTATAATCTGTCATTAAGGAGAAATCCTCGCTGGCCATTGGACGTAACGGAATGTGTAGCATTTGGAGGAAATAGCTCTGCTGCGAGCCTGTAATTTGGAGGTCACCAGTAAGATAATGACCCCTCTCCCCGACTACATTCCTCAACGCCAGAAATGACTGTCAGAAGATTCATTGTTAGAAGGGAAAAGTTTGGGGATACTGAGCAGAGCATGGAAAACAGTCTCACGTTACAGGATGTTTTATAGAAAGAAGATTTGAAGCACTCGTTAAAGTTCACTTTTACAACTGCATATGAAATATTTAAAAAAAATGTTGTATTTAAAGCACACCTGGAGGGAGATGGTTATGGAGGCTGACATATTTATTTACTTTTAAGCAATGCAGATTACCTGGCTGTCCTGCTGATCCTCTGCCTTTAATACTTTTAGCCATAGCCCCGAAACAAGAATGCAGATCAGATGCTCTGACTGAAGTCTGACCCAATTAGCTGCATGCTTGTTCCAGGTGTGTGATTCAGACACCACTGCAGCGAAAGAAATTGGCACAGTGGCGTAGCAATAGGGGTTGCAGAGGTTGCAACCGAAATGGGGCTATTGGGTCCCTCAACTGCAGTATTAGTTCTTTAATGGTCCTGTGCTTGTAATAATTACTTCTATGGATGCTTTGAAGCGGTTGTGGTTGTCCTTGGCTGGTTTTGGTGCACTGTATTAGTTGTTATGTATAGAGTGCTTGGGAATGGCCCAATGTAAAACTTGCACTGGGGCCCATAACTCCTTAGCTACGCCATCAGCAGGACTGCTAGTCAGCTGGTATTGTTTAAAAAGAAATAAATATGGCAGCCTCCATATCCCTCTCACTTCAGGTGTCCTTTAAAATTACTTTGCAAAAAATGCTTTGTCTTTGCAATAAAAAACAATCTAAACTCATAGCTGCTGGTTTCTATCCAATGGCTATCCCTTACTAGCTTGGTGTGGCTGTCGCGGTAAATGCAGTAAATATTGTTCTGTTTTATCTATATAGAGTCTTCAGGAGCACTGTACATAGCACAGAACTAATAGTGGGGAGCATAGGTACATGAGAGAAGTTCAAAACTCTGTTCAATCAGGCACCAACTGTAAGAATGTATATGTTGGTTGCTATTGGCAACAGCACCTCACACCTTTTGCTCCGGCACCAGCAACTCATCAGAGCTGCAACTCACAGCGACAGCATTCAGGAGATAGAGCGTAGATGGCCTTCTTCACCTTTCAAAGGGGTTTATTAACCACTTCACCCCCCAGTGCTAAATTTCTCCGTCCCTCTGCGCACCGCTTCACCCCCAGGGACGGAGAAAGGCGCACTTATTTGTTTACTGGCTGGGAGTGGGCGGGGACTTCGCGCGCACACTCCAGCCAGCCAGCACAGCAGGTGACTAATTGGATGTTCGGAACAAGCGTTCCTAAATCCAATTAGATGCGCCGATTGCGGACACAATGGAGACTGCTTCAAACAGAAGCAGTCTCCATTAATAACAATGAAATGTAAACAAACATACAGCGCGCGATCGCGCGCCCCCGCGACCCGCGCGCGCACACACACCCCCCCGCTCTGCAGTGCAATGATTGGTTATGGGGACCCTAGTCCCCAATAACCAATCATATCACTGAAAAAAATCAATGGAAGCAGCGCTGCAAAGTACAAATCGCGCTGGTGCTTCAGGGGTGAAACCCCTCCGTTGTGAAGTGGTTAAGCATCTTGTGTTACAGTTTGATTTCTTCAGAGTATAAATACCGGTAGTCTTTCCTATGTCCTATGTACATCACATATATTTACAGTATACATATAGGAAGCTAGTATTCTAACTAGGAAGCGTAGAGAGAGACAGATAGCTGGAAAGTAGATTGAAAAGTACCCTCTTCCAAGAGTTAAATTCTGACATCACCAAAGCAATACCCTAAGCCTACAATTGGCGGGCATGGGCACAGAGCCGGGACAAGGTCCTTCAGCACCCAAGTCTGAGACAGCAAAGTGCGCCCCTCCATCCCTCCCACCCCACCCGCCACACACTGATTGCTATTAGAGTAATAGGTGCCCCAGGGCCCCCAACCTCCCCAACAACTTAATCTCTAGTTATCTGGCTTGCAGTCACTGTCATGTATCCCCTTTTCTTATTTCTTTCTGCTTCAAACACAATTGGGAATGACAGCTGAATGAATTGTGCACCCCCTCCTGCTCTGCGCCCTGAGGCTGGAGCCTCTCCAGCCTCTGCCTCGGCCCGGCCCTGCATGGGCATAAGACCCACCTTATTAATTAATATTCCCTTGTTCTGTACCCTAGTTACAAAGAATGCAATGTTTTGTCAATATCGGCTCTGTTTACCGTTCCCGTGGTCTAACTGCAGGTACAGTTCGACCTGATCACCCATTATGTGGCCTTCTAGAAGCACATGTTCCTGGTAACTGGCCGCATCATTTCTTTTCCGAGAGACCCTGTATCTCAAGTCTTTACACTTCAGTGCCTGAGGCTAGAATTCAAGTATACTTACATTCTAACAACATCCAGCAATACAAATACATACATGGTATATGAGTGGTTTGAGACATCACCAATACTGGTACATGCTCATATGACAACTTACAGCAGAATAAGTAACACTAGGAGGATGTCCCTGCCCTTGCCAGCTTACAATCCAGAGGGTGGTGGGGCGGAGACATTAGGGTACTCCTGCAGTTGGTCTTTCCATTCCCATGATGTGGACTGCATCACTGCCTGGCCAGATGCTGGAAAGGGGGCAAATGGAGGTGTGAGGAGGCTGCTGAATGTTGGACAGTGAGTACATGGGTGTCTGTAACCCACGTGTGCCTGTCACTGTCTTTGGGTTGTGACCATATCTCTCCCAACCTGTTCCAGCATGACAATGTACCATTACAATTAGTGAGATATATTCCGACTTGTGTGGTAAATTACCGATTTGTGAGGTAAATTCCTCTGCAATAAAACAAGTTCGATGTTCAGCATTTTACCTCCAGCCTGTAGCGCTCATTAAGATAAGCAGTAATCATTTGTGAGGTTACAGAAGGGTGTTAAGAATATAGAGAAGTTGAAGCATAACTATGAAACTGGCACCTGGAGATTTAGGCACATGGTAAAGACTTAAACAAAAGTCTCACCCTGCTCCTGCACAAGTCCTGGTGGCATTAATTACTATTCCCCCTCTGTGCTGCCATGGAAAGTGGAGGAAAGATATAGTTCGGGTTCCAGCTATTGCTGGTGGCTGAATTACAGTGTTTTTAGAGGAATTTGTGCTCTGTCTTTTGACGGCACCCAAATCATTCACTGATGCTATAGCCGTAATTCCTATTATGGCTTATAGTGGTGGCGGCTGCGCCCAAATCTCCTGCGCTGTTTTTACAGCGCTTGAAGGGGAAACAGAGAGTAGAGAAAAGAGCTACGGTAATTAAACTGTTTAGTAAAAATAAAAAAGTTAATGGAAAAATTACTTTTTCCTAAATTCTTCTGTGTTGTACAGGGTGGCACATGAAAGACCAGCCCAGGTGCCTATCACATTAGTGATTAGACAGGCAGACACCAGCCATCTACTGGCACCCCTTTTTTACCTGCATTTGCTGCCACATGGGTAACGCTCTCATACAGCATCAGATGCAGGAAAAACAGGGTATCTAGGTAACACAGGACTGCTTCAAAGTGAAAACTTTGGAATAAGGAGGACACCATTTATTAGCTCAGTGTTGAGTTGAATTTTTGCCAGGTTTGAGTTAGCTAATATTTGGTATCATCCCCGTCTCAAAGTTTTCGCTGCTATTAGGCAAGAAAATGCCACACATACTTTTATGCTGAGCTACTTCTAGTTTCTCAACCCCTCTTTATCTGAATTGGACATCAACTCTTCTGAAATATATTCTGCAGTTTTGGGTGGTGTGGTGGCTCGAGTAAGGTCTTCATTATGGAATAACGAAAAAGAGTGGAGACCAAAGCTAGGCACACACATATACATTTTTCTGGCCAATGCAATGTGTCCACTGCCTGTACTGGAAATCTGTTGCTCATAACTTTTCCCACCGATTCAGTTTTGATAAATTTTGGGCAGCTTATCAGTCAGACATGCGAGCAAGGGGGATGGAGTGATGGAAGATAGGTGACCATGCCATGCATGAAGTAGTACATTAGCAGTTTTGAAAACTGCCAAAATCGGTTGTGCAGTGTTGTATAGGAATCAATATCCAGTTGGAGAGTGCTTGATTGGTTTGCCATATTGGGCTTTTAACAACTCATGCATGCTTAAAGGACAACTGAAGTGAGAGGGACATGGAGGATGCCATATTCATTTCCTATTAAAGGAACACTAATGTTTAACATGTTTTTTTAACCTGGATTTGAGAGAGTTCCTGAAGTGCTGGTAAATACTGATGTATTTATTTAATTTGCTTCTCCATTTTTTTTTTTTTTTACTGTATTCCTTCCACTCTGAACTGACAGGAGAGTGAGCAATGAGGGGATGGGGAATTCCCTCACAGTGCATCTGTTAACCCTGTGTGTGAGAAAGTTCTCAGAAGCTGCCTGTGTTTCTGAGCTGTCTGCAGGAGAGCAGAGCAAATGTAACTTGTTATAACCATTTGTAATTGTCTGTGACTCCACAGCTTTTCATACTTTTTTTTTGCTTTCAGAGAAAAATACTCTGTAGTCTGGTATGCAAAAAAAAAAAAAAAACACTGGCTGTGTATTGAAGCAGACACCCCTTTTGCGAATGATTTGTCCCAATAGAGCTACATCCTACACACAATGAATTAACGCTTTTGCCTCTGATATTTAACATGAAAAGTAGGAAAATGTTTACACAGCTACTTAGACATTATTTGTACAGTCCTGGCCAAAAAGTGTTGACTGTCAAAAATATTAGTTTTCACAAAGTTTGCTGCTAAACTGCTTTTAGCTCTTTGTTTCAGTTGTTTGTGATGTACTGAAATATAATTATAAGCACTTCATACATTTCAAAGGTTTTTATTGACAATTATATGAGATTTATGCAAAGAGTCAGTATTTGCAGTGTTGGCCCTTCTTATTCAGGACCTCTGCAATTCGACTGGGCATGCTCTCAATCAACTTCTGGGCCAAATCCTAACTGATAGCAACCCATTCTTTCATAATCACTTCTTTGAGTTTCTCAGAATTAGTTGGTTTTTGTTTGTCCACCCGCCTCTTGAGGAATGACCACAAGTTCTCAATGGGATTAAGATCTTGGGAGTTTCCAGGCCATGGACCCAAAATTTCAACATTTTGGTCCCGAGCCACTTAGTTATCACTTTTGCCTTATGACACGGTGCTCCATCATGCTAGAAAATGCATTGTTCTTTACCAAACTGTTGTTGGATTGTTGGAAGAAGTTGCTGTTGGAGGGTGTTTTGGTATCGTTCTTTATTCATGGCTGTGTTTTTTGGCAAAATTGTGAGTGAGCCCACTCCCTTGGATGAGAAGCAAGTCCACATATGAATGGTCTCAGGATGCTTTACTGTTGGCATGACACATGACTGATGGTAGCGCTCACCTTTTCTTCTCCTGACAAGTCTTTTTCCAGATGCCAAACAATCGGAAAGGGGCTTCATCGGAGAATATGACTTTGCCCCAGTCCTCAACAGTCCATTCACCATACTTTCTGCAGAAGATCAATCTGTCCCTGAGGTTTTTTTTGGGAGAGAAGTGGCTTCTTTGCTGCCCTTCTTGACACCAGGCTAAAAGTCTTTGTCTCACTGTGGGTGCAGATGCGCTCACACCTGACTGCTGCCATTCCTGAGCAACCTCTGCTTGCAGTCCGATCCCCCAGCTGAATCCTCTTTAGGAGACTATCCTCGCGCTTGCTGGACTTTCTTAGATGCCCTTAAGCCTTCTTAACAAGAATTGAACCTCTTTCCTTGAAGTTCTTGATGATCCTATAAATTGTTGATTAGGTTCAATTTTAGTGGCCACAATATCCTTACCTGTGAAGCCATTTCGATGCAACGCAATGATGGCTGCATGCGTTTCTTTGCTGGACACTATGGTTAACAATGGAAGATCAATGATTTCAAGCATCACCCTCCTTTTAACATGTCAAGTCTGCCATTCTAACCCAATCAGCTTGACATAATGATCTCCAGCCTTGTGCTCGTCAACATTCTCACCTGAGTTAAGAAAACGAATAATGAAATGATTTTAGCAGGTCCTTTAATGACAGAAATGAAATGCAGTGGAAAGGTTTTTTGGGGATTCAGTTAATTTTCATGGCAAAGAAGGACTATGCAATTCATCTGAACACTTTTAATAACATTCTGGAGTATATGCAAATTGCTATTATAAAAACTTAAAGGGACTCCGAGCAGTGCAGAAACTATGGAAAGATGCATATCATTTTAAAGCTCTCTTTCTCCTCTTTCCAATGATATATAAACCACCACCCTACGTCTTTTAGTTTTCGCTATTTTCGCGATTGAAATTGCCGCGGCCGCGATTTCGATCGCGAAAATAGAGAAAACTAAAAGGTGTAGGGCAACGATTCAGGTGTCATCAGAAAGAGGAGAAAGAGAGCTTTAAAATGATATCCATAAGCCATAGTTATATTGTATTACACAGGACGACACTTTCCCCAGTGTCAGCAGCTCCATTCTGCTGAATGGAGCTGCTGACTTTGACAAAAAGTCGCCCTGTGTAATACAATATAACTATGGCTTAATGGATATCATTTTAAAGCTCTCTTTCTCCTCTTTCTGACGACACCTAAATCGTTGCCCTACGCCTTTTAGTTTTCTCTATTTTCGTGATCGAAATCACGGCCGCGGCAATTTCAATCGCGAAAATAGCGAAAACTAAAAGGCGTAGGGTGGCGGTTTATATATCATTGGAAAGAGGAGAAAGAGAGCTTTAAAATGATGTGCATCTTTCCATAGTTTCTGCACTGCTCGGAGTCCCTTTAAGCACCAACTTATCTAATTTCCAATATATTTGACAGTCCCAAAACTTTTGGCCAGGACTGTACATGTTCATTTTAGAACACTTGGGTATCGATAGTGTTGCTATAAGCTATGCCAGTTGCCTATCTTGCTGATCCTCTGCTTCGAAAGGCCCGTGCCTACTTCCCGATTTTTCCAATGATTTTTCTGAGGACTGGAGATTTTATCTTTCAACTATTTTTAATTATTAAACCATAATATTGAGGATTTGTGTTTTACAAC
This sequence comes from Hyperolius riggenbachi, assembly GCF_040937935.1. Taxonomy (NCBI): domain Eukaryota; kingdom Metazoa; phylum Chordata; class Amphibia; order Anura; family Hyperoliidae; genus Hyperolius; species Hyperolius riggenbachi. Next base: position 192,946,098 of record NC_090657.1, read on the forward strand.
ACATCAACATTACGTGAATTTTTTTTTCATTAACTTTACTTTCCGGAATAGTTGTAATTAACTTACCGTACATCTTTTCTCTACCCTCTTGTTCTTTTCTCTCTCCTTGATACCCATCTCACTTGTTTTGCGTATGTGTTACACTTTGTAAATTGACATTTATGAGGTACTGGTATTTATCTCACAGCGCAGTAATTTATCTCACAACTTTGGTAATTTTCCTCACTGGTCAGTAATTTTAGTTTTCCATGCGGCAACAGTCTGAGGCTACCTTCACAGTGGGGCATTGCTGTGCGGCATCTAAACACAAAACGTTGCGCTGCAATAGTAAGTCTATGCAACATTTAGAATGAATGCAGTGCTACAGCATCCCAATGCAGTGCATTACTGCATAATGCATGCATTGACAGAGGAAATGAAGCATACTTTTCATTGACTATGATGTGTGGTGTGAGTTTTTGTGTTTCATTGCGTTATTGTTTTTACAGGGAACGCAACGCAGCTTCCACTGTGATCTTAGCCTTAGTGAACTTACATTTCACATAAGTTTTCTGCTTTACCGCATGCTGTAATGCTTTGGCAATATGGGCCTATGTGTTAAAGTGGTCTGAAAGCCAGCATTTCTACCTTGCTCTAAAAGATTCCTCACAGCTTGAAAGCTACTATCCCAGAATTTGTTTTTAGCAGAACATCACTGAAATGGTTAAACAAAAGCACGTTGTCCTGCTATTCAGCTTCAATCCGCATCCAAACTGTAGATAACAGTATCTTTGTTTACATTCCAATGTTGTTTAAATGTGTGTAAACAGTCTAAAGGTAAAAGGAACTCTGTGCTTCAGACACACACACACAGTTCAGAAAAGCTCATTAGAAGATGTTAATGTATAATAAAGAGCAGTTTTAATAAAATGCAGTGTCAGCTTTCAGGGTACGATACACTACACTTTGGAAACTTGTAATTTGTAAATAGACAATATTACTTATGCACAAAAGCAAATATGACAACTATATGAGTAATAAAAAGTTGTAAAACGCATTTTTATTGAATGTTTCTGTAACGTTTGCGGAGTCGTTTCTGTGGTCAGCGCATTAGACGTGCGCTGACGCGGCGGAAATCCTCCACAAACGTGTAATTGGGAGAACCCAGGTTAGGTGCAATGCACCAGCAGAGGGCAATTCCCACCGGCAGATGGAGCTGTGGCGTGCAGACGAGCACAGCCTCTGCACGGCCACAGATGCCAGTTGGGAATTGTACAGATAAAGGCAAAGTAGGGCACGATAGCCCTCTAAGAGAAAGAGCACAGAGACAGGATTAGGGTGTGTCCCCCAATCCAGTCGCCACCCAGCGACGGCGAACACACATCCGCAGAAACAAGAGTGGGAACGTAATCACAGGAGAGAGGTGATTGCCAGAAGTGACACAAGGCTGAACAGAACAGAGCATGAGAGTAGCAAAGGCACAGCAAACAACAATGAGAAGATAACGAAAATAACAAACGCTAGCTAAACGCGAACACCGCACTCATTCGCAACAGCGAACGCGTTTACAGCGCGGTCTCCGCACGATAAGCGCAACAGAGACAAGCACGCCACCCTGACTAACAAAAGAACACAAATAAACAAATAACAGGAACGCTTGCTAAACGGCTGCCTTACCTCAGGCAACCGCAAGCGTTTGCTCCAGACAGACAGACGAACGGAAAACAGGAATAGGTCAGATAAGATCCACCGCTCTTCCGCCAGAGCGAGTGTGATCCGGGTTCAGGGACAGGACAGGAAAGATCCACTGCTCTTTCCGCCAGAGCGAGTGTGAACCAAGTACAGAAACAGAGCTAGCAGGATCCACTGCTCTTTTCCACCAGAGCAAGTGTGAACCAAGTAGAGAAACAGAGCTAGCAGGATCCACTGCTCTTTTCCACCAGAGCAAGTGTGATCCGAGTACAGGAATAGGCTTAGCAGGATCCACTGCTCTTTCCGCCAGAGCGAATGCAATCCAGACAGACAAACAGATGGGGCTACCAGTAGCAACCGCTGCTCTGGTTAGCATCCCCAGACAGACAGAACGATTTCCTGTCGACCACCGCTGGCGACAGGACAATCGCAGCAGAAAGGCAACACAGACAAAACAGATAAAGAAACCTGACTGCACTAGAGAAGCTGCCTAGTGCAGTCCCAAGAATTACTGTATGATAATCTTTAACAAACAGGCAAGGCTGACACTCTAGGAGTGTTCATCAGTAACAAACCATGAAGGATGACCAGCCAAGTATTCTGGGAGAACATGGTATTTATACTGCCAGCCTTCAAAGGAGGCAGCTAGGCAAGTTGCATAACAAATGTATGCGAATTCCTCAGCAGCAGAGCAGGTCTGAAACTTGCAAAGCACAGACAGGTCTCTTTTCCAGAGACCTGCAGCCCTCAGACTTAAAGAGAATCTGTATTGTTAAAATCGCACAAAAGTAAACATACCAGTGCGTTAGGGGACATCTCCTATTCCCCTCTGTCACAATTTCGCCGCTCCTCGCCGCTTTAAAAGTGGTTAAAAACAGTTTTAAAAAGTTTGTTTATAAACAAACAAAATGGCCACCAAAACAGGAAGTAGGTTGATGTACAGTATGTCCACACATAGAAAATACATCCATACACAAGCAGGCTGTATACAGCCTTCCTTTTGAATCTCAAGAGATCATTGTGTGTTTCTTTCCCCCTTCTGCTCTTATGCACTGCAGTTTCAGGCTGCTCTTTTCTTCCTGCAAACAGCTTTGCCTTTGTCTGTAATTCCTCAGTATGTGAAAGCCCAGCCAGCTCAGAGGATGATTTATCCAGCTTGTAAAAGAGAAGAGAGAAGCTGCACTAATCTAAATAATACACAGGCAGTGTGCATGGAGGGGCTTGGAAGGGGGAGTTCATAGCAGAACCACAACACTGAAGAACTTGGCAGCCTTCCAGACACAGGCCGACAAGTCTGACAGGGGAAAGATACATTGATTTATTACAGAGACTGTGATAGTAGAAAGAGCTGCAGTAAGCCAGAACACATTAGAATAGCTTTAGGAACTTGTAGGATGATAAAAAACAGGATGCAATTTTTGTTACGGAGTCTCTTTAAGGAATGGTCAAACAGCTGTCTGTCTGTGCAGACAGCTGAGCGGATCATTACAGTTATGTCGGAGTTTCAGACCTCTTTAAGGCTTGGTACAAAGTCATTCCTTCTTGTTGTACCTTATTAAATAAGTAAAATGTTATTTGTTGCACTATCCTCCCCACCAGACTTCACAACATATCTCCATTTATCACCATACATTTTAGTATTGATGGTAATAGAATGTAACCCGGGCCAGTCACTGCCAGTCTTCTCACCTAATGCTTCACGCCTGAATATTACGGTTCCTGCTAAAGCTGATATTTGGACCGAATTCCCAAATAGTTTAGATTTGACAGCGCCAGGAGTTAGCTAACGTTGTTCTGGAACTGAGAAGAAGGTCCAGCTAGTTTCTCAGCAGAGATTATCTGTACTTTATTTATCTAACAAACACGAGGCTTTAGGAGATCATTCTGTCACACTGCTATAAAACTAAGAGAGGATTTAAAATGTAATTTCACTTAAAACACGTCAGTGTTACATAAGTCATTTTGTTTTTCTACGTTATTACAAATTATCTGTTCATTTCAATTTGCAGCCAGCTGTGCACTTCTACAATTGCCAGGAAGTTCACATTTCAGTTCTTAGGAGCTATGCCAACAGTTCGCTGAGTTTACTGTTTGGGGTACAGAACTCTCACAAACTCGCATGTCCTTCATGTATACAGCTAGCATAAATTGGCTCAGTTTTTTGTAACTAAAATAGACTTTTACTTTCTTACCTGTAGTGGCAAGAATATGGAGGCTGCCATATTTATTTCCCTTTAAACAATGCACATTTCCTGGCTGCTTTGCTGATCCTCCGCCTCTACTACATTTGCTAGATTTGAAAAAGACAACAATTGGCCTCCAGTCAACTTTGGGCCCACTACAGACTCACAGCCTTTAATCCTTCACATACATGAAGTGCAGCAAGCACTCACAAATATCAACACCAGGAAAGCTGCAGGTCCTGATGGTGTGCAAGCACGTGTGCTCCAGGCCTGTGCTGGTCAACTAGCGAAAGTTTTTACACAAATATTCAACCTCTCTCTGTTCTTGGGTGTAGTCCCATCATGCCTTACATAGTTACATAGTTACATAGTTACTTTGGTTGAAAAAAGACATACGTCCATCGAGTTCAACCAGTACAAAGTACAACTCCAGCCTGCTCCCTCACATATCCCTGTTGATCCAGAGGAAGGCGAAAAAACCCTTACGAGGTAAAAATTCCTTCCCGACTCCAGATGGCAATCAGATAAAATCCCTGGATTAACATCATTGGCATTACCTAGTAATTGTAGCCATGGATGTCATTCAACGCAAGGAAAGCATCTAAGCCCCCTTTAAATGCAGGTATAGAGTTTGCCATAACGACTTCCTGTGGCAATGCATTCCACATCTTAATCACTCTTACTGTAAAGAACCCTTTCCTAAATAAATGGCTAAAACGTTTTTCCTCCATGCGCAGATCATGTCCTCTAGTCCTTTGAGAAGGCCTAGGGACAAAAAGCTCATCCGCCAAGCTATTATATTGCCCTCTGATGTATTTATACATGTTAATTAGATCTCCTCTAAGGCGTCTTTTCTCTAGACTAAATAAACCCAGTTTATCTAACCTTTCTTGGTAAGTGAGACCTTCCATCCCACGTATCAATTTTGTTGCTCGTCTCTGCACCTGCTCTAAAACTGCAATATCTTTTTTGTAATGTGGTGCCCAGAACTGAATTCCTTAAATCTACAACCATTGTGCCAGTCCCAAAAAATCCTAGGATAACCTGTCTTAATGATTATCGACCAGTTGCTCTAACCCCTGTCATCGCCAAGTGCTTTGAACGACTGGTAGCCACACACATCAAGGCCTCCATCCCAGCAAATCTAGTTCAACACCAGTTTGCTTACCGAACAAATAGATCGACTGAGGATGCCATCTGTGTAGCTCTCCATGCTGCCCTCTCACACCTGGAAAAGCCCAACTCTTATGTTAGGATGCTCTTTGTTGACTACAGCTCAGCATTTAACACCATTGTACCTAGCCAGCTGACCAACAAACTCCATGCACTAGGTCTTGCTCCCTCCATATGTACTTGGTTATTGGACTTCCTTACTAATCGCCCTCAAACTGTCAGACTAGGAAAACAGACATCCTCCACCCTTTCCCTGAGCACTGGCGTGCCACAGGGCTGTGTATTAAGCCCTCTCCTCTATGCACTTTTCACCCATGACTGCCAGCCTGTCCATACCTCAAACATAATTGTTAAGTTTGCAGATGATACGACTGTCATTGAACTTATATCAGACAATGAGGAAGCTGCATACAGAGAAGAAGTTAGGAACCTGACTGCATGGTGCGACATTAACAACCGGTTATTAAATACAAAGAAGACCAAAGAAATTATTCTAAACTTTAGGACCACCAAAAAGACCACTCACCTACCGCTAATGATCAATGCAGAGGCTGTGGAGAGAGTTTCCAGCTTCAAATTTTTGGGCATCACCATCGCAGAGAACCTGTCCTGGGCTGACAATGCTTTAACTCTAACTGGCAAAGCACAACAACGCCTCTACTTTATGAGAAAACTAAGGAGCGCTAACCTCCCACAGAAGCTGCTGGTTAATTTCTACAGATGCACTATAGAAAGCGTTTTGACCAATTGCATGATGGCCTGGTGCAACAACTGCACGAAGACTACTAGAGAAGCCCTGCAGCGAGTTGTTAAAACAGCAGTGAACTACCATCACTGGAACTCTTGTATAATACTCGCAGCGTGAGAAGGGCCAAAAACATTATCAAGGACAACACTCACCCTGGAAATGCCTTGTTTGAGCTCCTTCCATCAGGTAAACGTTTTAGATCAATCCGCACACACACAAACAGACTGAAAGACAGCTTTTTCCCATCTGCCATAAACTTGATGAACTCTGAATCCTCTCTGAAATAATTAACACTGTGTACAAATTGTTTAAGCATCTGTAATACCTGGCATACTTGTATAATTTATTTTCTTCCTTGTTACTATCACTATGTTCCCTATATGCACCGTGGGGTTGTCATGAAAAGTAATTTCGTTGTGTTACACAATGACAATAAAGTGAATTGAATTGAATTGAATTTAGCCATAGACTCTGAACAAGCATGCAGGTCAGGTGCTCTGTCTGAAGTGTGACTGGATTTACTGCATGCTTATTTCAGGTGTGTGATCCAAACACAACTGCACCAAATGAGATAAGTAGGGTGCTAGGCAACTGGTATTGTTTAAAGGAAATCTGAAGCGAGTAGGATATTGAGGTGCCATTTATTTCCTTTTAAAGAGGAACTCCAGTGAAAATAACTTAATGAAGAAAGTGCTTAATTTTTAAAATAATTATCGTATATTCTGCCGTATAAGACGACTTTTTGAACCTTGAAAATCTTTTGAAAAGTGGGGGGGTCGTCTTATACGCCGGGAGTCAGGTGCAGGGTGTCAGAATTTGTGCCAGGCAGAGCTTACCAGGTGCAGCAATCTTGGCGGAGAGGTCCCCTGGTGTCCTGGGTCCCCCATGTCCTCCACTGTCTCCCTGCATCATCCATGTCCCCCGTGTTTGATAAAGCTTTCAATTTCAATTCAAAGCTGCAATACGATAGAATCTTGTGAGCAGCCGCTCATATGGGTAACAGGGCAGCTTCCTGGTTCCAGGTCACCTGACTGGTGACATGTACGTAGGAAGAGGAACGCACTAAATTGTGGAGCGCATGTCACCAGTCAGGTGACCTGTAACCAGGAAGCTGCCCTGTTACCCATATGAGCGGCTGCTCACAAGATGCTGTCGTATTGCAGCTTTCAATTGAAACTGATTTTTCCAACACAGGGGACATGGGTGATGCAGGGAGACAGTGGAGGACAAAGGGAAGTGATGGCTAACCTTGACACTCCAGCTGTGGTGGAACTACAAGTGCCATGAGGCAATGCAATACTCTGAAAGCTCTAAGCATAGCTTGGGGAGGCAGAGCCATGATGGGATTTGTAGTTTTGTCACAGCTGGAGTGCCAAGGTTAGCCATCACTGACATAGGGGGACTCAGGACACGAACGGACCTTTCCGCCAAGACTATTGCACCCAGTAAGCTCTGCCTGGCACAAATTCTGCACCTGACGCCCAGTTCTTAAAAAGTACAACCCGATCTCTTTTCCGACCCCTAGATCAGGGCTTTTCAACCCTGTCCTCAAGTACCACCAACAGTGCATGTTTTGCAGAAAACCACAAACATGCACAGGTGGGGTAATTAGTGTCTCAGCAGAGCTGATTAACGGCCTCTGTGGATTTCCACAAAACATGCACTGTTGGTGGTACTTAAGGACCGGGTTGGGAAGCCCTGCCCTTGATGACTGCAGCACCTAGTAATATGTTATTTTTATTATTTTTATGTGAGGTGCAAAGGGTGTATACAGGGGTGGGCCAGGAGGATGGAGGAGGCATGTTGTGAAGAGGGGTAGTCTTATACACAGAGTATATCCCAAACTATATTCGATCTGGAAGAGTTAAGGGGTTGTCTTATACGCCCGAATATACGGTATAAAGGATTTAGTCAGTGTTTGCCCATTGTAAAATCTTTCCTCTCCCTAATTTACAATCTGACATTTATCACATGGTGACATTTTTTTTTTTGGAAAGAATATTTTTATTGATTTTCTTTAAGAAAAAACATAACAACAGCAGTGTCCAAGGACAACACTCATTGGCACTGCAACAACAAACCATTAACAGTGGCATTAGTAGTACATGTGGCTTATGATGACACCCTAGTAGAGCCAGCACATTTTTACTGCTGGCAGGTGATGTCAGTGGAAGGAGATGCTGCTTGCTTTTTTGGCAGTTGGAAACAGCTGGTATTTCCCACAATGCAACAAGGCTCCCACACTGTGATGTCAGAACCTCAGTGCTGTGAGGCACTGACATCACACTGTGGGAAGGGTTTCACCACAATATCAGCCATACAGAGCCCCCAATGATCCGTTTAAGAAAAGGTAAAGATTTATCGTGGGAAAAGGGGGTATCAGCTACTGATTGAGATGAAGTTCAATTCTTGGTTACGGTTTCTCTTTAAGTAGAGTCTGCTGTTGACCAAGCTAGAGGACAAGAGGGTCTCGTGGGAGAAGTATAAGGAGGTGGCAACATTTGTAGAGCTTTGTATGATAGGGTGAGGAGTTTAAACTGGATCCTTTGGGTAATAGGAAGCCAATGAAGAGATTAGCAGAGACGAGAAGGTGGATGAGATGGACAACAGAGTTCAGTAGGGATTGGAGAGCTTCCAGTCTGGTTTTTGGTAGAAAGCAGAGCCTATGGCAACATAGCATGGGAATTGCATGTGCTACGTGGTCCTAGGACACCTCAGGTAGGAGTCTGATGTAGTTATGCCATTATAATAAGGATTGTTTGTGCTAAAAACCTCTCCATACAGAAACTTGCATTGAATGACCTTTGTGTTATGTGCGTGTTTCAGATCGAGGAGCTGTACGAGACGTATTGCATACAATGGAGGCTGCGAGTCGGAGCCAGTAATATGAAGCAGGCCTTCTCTCTCTGCCCCTCTACAAAAGCATCGCGGGAAAGCCTCATTGAGCTTTACAGGAACTTCCACGAATGCACTGAGGTAAATAGTAACCCATCAAAGTGTTTCCTAAGGGTCCCCATGCATCACTCGATACTGCAGCCTGATTGGTATTTCAATCAATTTTCATCCGAAATCAGTCACATGAATTTATTGGAAATATTGGAGAAATCACAGTTGCAAGGATTCGATCAGGTGCGCAAGGGTAATGGCGTTCAATGAGGTGAAGACTGACACACCCCTGGCCAGTATGAAGTGTCCCCTCTGTGCCCGTGCTGAGTGTTTTAAAGTCTCACCTCTCTGCCGGTGTGACTCCTGACCTCCTCTGGGGTCTGCTGTTACCGCTAGCACCTATACCATGTGGCACTGGCGCATGTGTGATGTCACAACATGAGCCGAGTCATATGGTACCAGCTCTGGGTAACGGTGGACATTAGAGGAGGCCAGGAGTAGCATCAGCAGACGTCGTGAGGCTTAAAAATACAAACCGAGAGAGTGGGGAGGCACTTTACACTTGAGGGGCTCAGCAGGTGGAGGCACAAGTATGATTTTCAATAGATTTCATACTGACATTTATTGGAAATAGTGCAGCGTGTGGCAAGGCAATAGATCCCTCTCTGATCAGATTGGATCAGAGAGGGATCTATCTAGTGGTTGATCTGGCCACACGTCGAGTGATGTATGGCCAG